>NC_041370.1:4965057-4997557 GCF_900634415.1 Cottoperca gobio | reverse complement strand
GCAGGTCTTTGCTCCTTTCCTCTGTTCATGGTGTCTGTGCACCCGTCTCTGTCAGCACCCACCTGCCCTTCTTCCTGTAAACCTGGCACTGCACGGTGGTTTACCGCTTAGACACCATGAAAGTGAAATAACGTTGAAAAAAGGATTTTCCAATGAAATTATAGATGTGACACACATTAATAGTTCCTGGTCATGTAGAAGTTCTGTGTAAACCGACTTAGTCTATCTTGAATGCGTTTCCTGCTAAAATAGAACTTTAGAAATCTATTGTCTTTTTTATGCTACACGTCAAAAACCTGGCCCCTTAAATGACCCGTAATGCTAATAAACCGTCAACAATTCAGTCTGAGGTTTGGGTGTGTTATGCTAGTAGCGGCTAATGTTGCCTCGAGCAGAGATAAGGAGCTACAGAGGTCTGGCAAACTTTCTAACTCCACACCTCCAGATTTCTTTCATTTTCAAACTATCTTTCAGCCCCAACTACCTTTAGTGACATCACTTAAGGCACACATGGCTATACACAACTTTTCTTCACATATTCAGTAACACCCATCAACACTTCAAAACATCAAACGTTTCTAAAACATTGACCAAATATTAATCATGTATTGTAAAGAATATGATCTATATATGGTATATATGGTCATGTTTCCCCTAAAAATAGCTGCATAGTAGTACTTAAAGTGTCATATGTGACGAGTGTAATTTCCTAGCAGCGGTAGTCACATCCTCCCCGTACGGTGCATTAAGCAGATCTGTCGACCATCTGGAAGCCACAACCTAAACTTTTCAGAGGAAGTTCAGTCCTGCACACTGTAGGCTTCTGCACAGCAGTCAACAGTCATTTAGTTTTGCTGAATAACACAGATTTTCAGTTTTTTTTTTATTTTTTTAATTGGCCAGCATCCCTGTGGTGAAAGGAGACAGTACTGCGAATACAGCGGAAATCTACTCCAGGAAGAACCACAGCTTCATTGATCAGCGTCTTATTTGTGCGGACAGGAAGTGTCAATGCTGTTCTGATGGACTGATGTTCTTAAAAACAACAACAACATCACAAAGCATACACATAGACCAAATGTAGATCTGCTACATGCAGTGATAATGTATGAAGAAGTCAAAAGGGAGCAGTTTGACGGGTCAGCGAGTCATGGAACAGGAAGTGGCAACAACTCTTTGTGCTGTAGGGTTGGATGGACTGCGTGTTACAAGGATGTTATACATTTGACTTTGTGTCGCCGCTGGCATGCAGCATGGCAGAGTTCTGAGGAGATCCCCTCCAGGTGAGGCTGCAGGTGTAAGGTCTACACAACGTGTGAAATATGACCTGCTCAGGAATGCTGGCCATAACTTTGAGGATATCTAAATGGAGACAGATTTAATTATGTGATGCTTTACAGACTCAAGGGCCTAAAAAACCTCTCCGACCCGCTCTAACTCTGCTCCTGAAATAACTGATTGTATGTATGTTGGGTGACAACAGCGAGGCTAAACTTAGTGCAGGTACCAGGGGAGGAGCCAAGCAAACAAATGCAAATTCCAACATGCTGCTGTTAGACGTAAAGCCTGTTTCACACTGTGCTTATAACACTGTGGTTACAATGAATTACCTTTGGCCTCCTTTTATATTCTACTACATCATACTTGTTTACTGAAGCATTTAATTGACTTGGTTTGAATTTCCATAAGCATAGTGTGAATATGATCTGAAAGAGGGGGAATGGCGCTAATACATTGAATCAATAATAGATGTAAAACGTGCCAAGGCCACAGTCCTCCAATCAGACAACTGTGGAAAATATAATGGCATTAATTAAAGCCTAATGGACAAAACAAGTTACTGTACTACAATACTCCCACATGTGTACACACTCTCGTGTGTAGTCAGGGCTTTGTTGTGGTAAATTGCTTCAGCATTAAAGTTCACCAAAAGCAAGTATTTGTAGGAACAAACTGGGGTAACATTCTTTTTAAAAGGAACGGCAGAGATGGAGAGCAACTTGATTGCTGAGAGAACACATTGTGTATGATGCCTTAAAGTGGAGCCTAATCACAGCGCCCACTTTGTACGTCTGTGTTTGATAAAGCATTTCAAATTACCCCCCCCCCCCCCCCCCATTAAAATAAATAAAATAAAACATAGACGTCAATTGCTCTTCATCATTCAATAGAATTGCAAACTGCTCAAGCAAAGAAAAAATGATACTGGGGAGTTTTAATGGACTAATGTGCTGGAGTTATTTCTGACAGGAGGAACTTAAACGTGAGGTTTGAGTTTACAGTTCATCTTTAGTCTCACAGGATTTTTAGGATAAAATATTGACTTATTGTTTGCTCTTTCTTAAAAAGGAAAATGAGTTTTTGAGTTTTAGCATTAACATTATGTCGAGACATGGGGTCACGGGATACTACAAGATGTGCACGACGACATGAAAGATCATACGCATTTCAGAAAGGAAAAAGAAGGTGAAATTTAAAGTCATTAGCAGAAATGCTTGTTTTAAACATGTAAATGCTCAGAGGACAGACATTCTACAAAGTGTACATACGATGCAAAGCTGTGTCTGTATGCAGTTTCAAAATCCATCAACATATCATAAAAGGAAACGCATATTTTGGGCATATTCACATTTATATTCCCCTCCAAATCAGTTGCCGCTGGGTATGATTACACCGTAATGCTCATGAATTGCATTATGAGTAGAAATAGTATGGACCAAAAACATTGGGCCATTGCCATCCTAATAAAATGTCTGTTCCTTTCAAATCAGTGCAAAAAATAATCATTCATCGTGCTTCTTCGTTTGTGCAGAATTTGGATCCACGTTGGTTTTTTCCGAGTGATAAGTTGCCGTTGGAGATTTTTTACAGTTTTGATGTCACCATTCTGGGTTTACAGACCGAGAGCGACAGCATGTCACACTTCACTCCAAGCTGCTGTGTGCATTTGTGTGTCATTAACAAAAGAATAATAAAACTCCAAACAAACAATTCAAACTGTGGATCTATGCGCCGAGAGATTTCATCAGAGGAGTGATGGAAAGGTGTTTAGCACACAGACATTAGTATGCAAACACAGGCGTGTGTGTGTGTGTGTGTGTGTGTGTGTGTGTGTGTGTGTGTGTGTGTGTGTGTGTGTTGCAAGCCAGCTGGAGTACTAGTGACATTGGTTTCAAGTGGAGTTAATGCTGAATATTTCAGTTAGTCTTTTTACACTGAAGAGCGGCGATCCCAGGAGAGAGCCGGTGATGTGCTCTGATTCAGAATGGCGATACCTGCACTTTCACATCAAGGTAAGTATGAGAAGCATTGATCTGAGGAGGAATCAATCTCACTTATAAAGTCTGTTAGTGTATTATTCATCCATTCATCCATCAGTCTGTTTATCTTGGCGTATATCCGGTTATCAAAGGCTTTACCCTGTCACCAATTGAAATCATTATGAATTTTTCATTTGTTCTTGCTTGGCTTGCCTGGTGACCCCACTGATCAAGTCGCTGTGATGCACAGACATGATAACCTTTGCTGAGGTTCCTCATTGTTAGGCAAAGCTGTAACCTTCCTGGGCTCACTATGGCAGATCTGAGGTAATGATAATGAAATATTACGTGTGGCAGAAGGGATCATTTTTACTGTACACACCCGTCTGATCAGCATCAGCAGGAGCACGGACCATCCTGCAGATGTGGCTTGACTGATGCCTTCCTATGAACAAAAAGAAAACATGTTTTATTATACTTTACCTAAAACAACCGCATCTACAGTCACATTCATTCTGTTTCACACCGAATTGACAAAGAGCAGGAAAAAACAATCAGTGCCCTACATTCTTTCACAATGCTGAAAAAATAGTTATTTCTCAATTTAAATATTATCTATTCTTCACTTACTGCCATATTATTGGACGCTAAAAACTGCTCTGCTGGAGTAAACCCCAATCATCTGCTAGCTCCTAGCAGGTCCAAATAAAAACACCAATAATATGCAAATGAAATCTGAACCCTGGTGTAATTAACATGCCACACTGCATACACGTCCTCCTAGCTTAAAGGCGCAATAATAAAGATATTGGTTGTCGGATAGAATTAAATGACCATAGTGTATCTGCAGCGCTGGTTCTTTGCCAGATGGTGATGCTCATGTTTTCATCTGCTCAACAATACCAGACTGCGCTACAAGTGAATGACCAGCAGAGCAACACATGTTTACCATATCACCTCTTTACTATCCCTTTGTTCAGCTGTGTTTCACTTGTTTCTTATTCAAGTTAAATCAATGAAACGACATATATGTGGTTAAAGTTAGACGCTTTTAATCAATATCACAGAAAAAGAAAAAGCAGAGTCAGTTGATTGCAGGACTTAATGACACACTGCGTCCACTGTCACTCAGTATATAGGTTTCAAGGAGAAACAAACAAGCTCCAATTCAATAGAGGATTGTTGTCTACTAATTTAGCATATTGTCAGCTGCTGCACTCTGCCTGACGCTCGCAGGAGCAGCAACTCTTTCGTTTGAGCGAATGCAAAGTAAAGCATTGATTAGAAGCCGAGGCAGTTAGCAATCAGAAAGGAAATTACTTTTCCTACGAATTAATAACATATCAGGATCAATTCATGCGCTGGTGTCTTAATTACCTCATAACAGATGAGAAATTAATTAACATGGTGGAGGGGGAACCTGATGCATAGAGTCCAACACTTAATTAAGCATGGGTGAAGAATTAATGTGGAACACAATGAATGCAGCTTAATTAAAGATACGCTTTAGGACCGTTTCCTCCTTTCAGAAACAGGATTCATCTTGAACCACGATAACTTTCAATTTAGAGTATGGAAAATAATGTTCAGTTTTATCCCATTTTCACTGAACAATATACGCATTACACAAAAGAAAAGGTGGAGTCAGCGATCCTGGGTAAAGATAGTTGATACTTCGCTGTGGAGTTTAGCACGTTAGCATGTAGCAGATGTACTGTCCCTCTCGCTCCCACTGCTGTCTCTGTCCCTGGGATAGTGTTGTGTGGCTCAGGCTGAGCCATTTTGTTTGTTTCCCCCATTTACAGAGCCAGGGTTGTGTATCTTTTTCAGCGATATTCGCTGAATTTGACAAAAGGCATATTGGATTAGAATTTCCTGACTGCACCTTTTATAAAAAAAAAAAGGAGTAGATTGTTTGAAATAGAGATTTTCACCCGGATGTTATGTCTTTATGCACCAAAATGTGTTCTGGTGCAAGAGAAGGAAAAAACAAAACACTTACAAAGTAGTTTTCAATAAATGAATGTGACAATATGAATGAGCTGCTCAAAGCTGAAAGCTCTGCCATATGGTGCACATTGTGAAACTTTTTTTTTACCCTTATGCTTGAAGAATTCTAAACTGATCCGTCCTAATTAGATACAATCAAAATTAGTCTTTGCACACTATGAAGTCACACCTTCAAATGTTGAGACACAAGCTGACGGAGAATAAGTGTCTCAGTGTTAGCAGTCCTCCATGTTTTCCCTCCCGAGTCGGCCTCTGTGACACCAGGCAGCTACCCAGTCAGAGTGGTAATGTGTCCAGGGCTCATGTTGCTGCGCTGATGCTCCCTCTGCCCACCTGCTCACAGTGTGATCTCCAGAGGAAGGCCTCCCATCGACACTGTGCACGCACCTCCATGATTTATGAGCCATCTGTCGCGTCTGATGTTCCTGTCGCCTAAGACAGGATGTTCCCGGCTGGCATTCTGCACCGGCTCTGCGTGGGCACAGCCCGGGTATGCCAAGGTCCACTGTAATTAAATTACACCAAGTGGGAACAGAATGGTCCCCATAATGCAAAAAAACCTTCAACAAAAGACACAGAGAGGGTGTATCAAAGAATATCTCCGTTTTATGTTGGCATGAATGTTCATGTCTGGAGCTCTAGTGCACAACGAGGGGTTAAATAAAAGATTATCAGATGTTTCCCTCTTAAATGTGGAAAGAATTGATGACTTCATTATGAAAAGGCCACACGAAATGAAGACCGTCAATTAAACTAGACTAAAACGTGTGTGAGTAACGGTCAGAAAACAGAACTTGTTTGAGTTTTACTGCAATTCTAGCGCTGAGGAACCCAGGTGTGTCGTCCACCAGGAGGCAGAGAGACGCATCAGCATGCACAACATGGCAGCTACACAAACACAGATTGGAGAAACACAATCCCCAGAGGAAAAAACTAATACAGACTGCATCCAAACCTTTACCTTACAAAGCGCATTACTGAAATTAGAGTTCATTGGGAGCGATGTACTAAACAGAGGAAACCGGGATGGCTCATGTTTGTTAAGCTGAGAGAGCTGCAGCTGACGGCGTCCACAGTCAGCATTCAAAAGGAGAACAACCACAATATAATGTGGAACGGTCTGTTGTGTTCCAGTCCTGCCTTGTGACATCCTAGCTTGTCCTGTTTTGACCTGTTGTTTACCCGTCTTGTCCTGTGCCTTCCTGCCGTGTGTGGAGTTAACCTGTCCTGATCTCTAACACGAGTGTTACTTGCAAGGTTATTGAGAAGGTTGAAACAAAACACAAAAATAAAAACGAGATGCTGAGAGCCCCGGTACTAATAGGCCATTAAATGATCACCATTAACTGGTACTAACACGTCCCGTACTGACCCAGAAGGCAACGCAGGTTCTGGTCCGGGTTCTTGTCATCTCACGTCTTGACGACTGCAACTCCCTCCTGGCTGGACTGCCTACATCCGACCTCTATAGCTCATCCAGAATGCAGCAGCAGAAGCGTTTGTTCTGCACTTAAAATGATTTCACCCATTTGAAGCGAATGTACTTGTATCCTCATGATTGTTTGCACTTATTGTAAAGTCGCTTTTATACAAAGGCATCAGCTACATAAACTGAAATGTAATTGGCTTAAGCATAATTCACCAACTCTGAAGGCTTGATTCTTTTTGGGGAAATGTACATAGAGTATTAGGATGGTTGTGATGATACCCTACCTTTTTATTTAGTCATTTATTTTTATATATATATATATACACACACTCAGTTGGCAGTTTATATCAGGGACACCTAGTTAAAATAATGCAGTCTAATATAATCAGTTTCAGTCTTAATCCTTCATGAAGACTAAACTGACAGGTGTTCACATTATTTTGTCCAATCCATTTATATCAATGAGGGTCGGCTAAATAACAAACACCTCTCTGTACAATGCATTACAGTTTAATAAACACCACACACTATATTCTCCAAAAAGACCATATAGTTAAATCAACACCCCTCTAGAACCCTTTCAACAATTAACTGAACATTATAACCTTCATGAAAGGCAAAACAAACAAACAAACACTTAAAGCCGTCTAAGACAGCAGAAGGTTAAATTCTGGGACTTCAGTCAAAAGACCAACTGTTCTCTCAATAATAGTAAAGTAAAACATAAAAAAGCTAAGTTGTGGACTGCTCTTGGTCACGGTGGCTAACATCTGGCAGCCATGTAAACAGACACTAGATTGATAGGTCCACCTGTGCCCATTCAAAAATAATTCTCTTAGGAAAACATTAGCTAGACTTCAACAGCTTTTCCTGTGAAAGTAGCTGGCATCATACTGGCAGCTTTGTGTTGTTTTTTTCCCCCCATCAAAATGCCATGTGTCGTTATCCATCCAAAACATCTTTGAAGTTTTCAAGTTAACATTAAATGCGCCTTTGTTAATAACCTGCATGCTAGTTTAATTGTTTAATTGAAGCAATAAGTCATTTCATTTGCCCAGGCAACTCTATGAGAAGCCGTTTCATGAAACTCCTTGTAATTAGATAATGTACAACAACTAGTGTCAATCAAACTATTTTCTTTTTTTTTTTAAAGACTTTATTCACACTGATATTCTTTTCATACCTGAAGATTGAAAATTCAGACAAGATATTTCCGGCGGTACATTAAATCCTCTTTACAAGAGGTTAAACATTTTTCTACAAGAGTGGAGGAGCTCATGAAAGGCTCCACCACAGAGCTGTGCAAAGGAGCGCAAAGACAGGTTAAGCTTTAGAAAGTGATTGAGGCTGAGAGGAACGGCCTTCACAGCAGCTGCGGCACCTGGCATCACATCCCACCTCTCTGCCCTGCTTATTCCCTGAATGACACCCCATTCATCCAGGATCAGTGAGGCTGCAGGTAGAGTTGCTTCATTCTCCTCACCCAAAACAGCAGACAGGTTCTCTATTGATGCTATATTTATAAGGAGGTAGCTGTAGAGTGAAAGGGAATGATGTGCCTCAAGAACTCGGGTTATCTGATGTGAACTGCTGCTTTGATTCACACTGCCACGCATCATGTTCTAGCCTGTGACGTGTGACGATGTATTGGTATGGGTACCATGCGATATCGATGGCGTACGTACCTTGTTAGGGAGTGAAGAGGAGCACGTTGTTGTTCTGACCTGGTCGATTGCATGCATTTCTTTGTAAAAATCGGACTTTTTGAACTCGCAGGTTCAACTCAACTCCGTGTCAAAGTATTGTTGCAGGAATATCAGGCACAACTTCCCAAGTTAAGGTAAAGAACTGCCCGAAACAGACCATCCATTCATCCATCCATCCATCCCAACAGACTACGCATTGAAGCTACTGTTGCATGGTGATCACAGATTGCAACATGCTGTAGCCATATGGTGCATTAGTTCTCATCCTGTGAAAAGTTTGTAATTATTGTTGCTGACTGTATTATATATATATATATATATATATATATATATATATATATATATTAAAAAAAGAAAGAAGTCGACACATTTTGTAGAGTAAACAGTTCAATATGGTCAAACAGATTAGGAAGGACGTGTTTAAAGCCGTTCCAAATAGCAACAACCAAAGTTGAGGCTAAAAGCGACAGACACAATTAATCTTACACCGCCGTGCGCTTTCGGACAGTCTCTCCACAACAAGGTATTCATGGTGTTGCACTTGGTTTAAAACTTGAAAGAAAAAAAAAAGGCATTGCCCACTGACATACTGATGCCTTACTAGAATACATTACACCGGATGCATTTATGTGCAGGGTTATGTTTCTGTTGATAATACAATTGTTTAAGTTTAACCAGTCTACTTTCCAATTTCCATTGGAGTGTTTAACCAAATCATTTATATGTTGAAGCTAAAGCAGTTCAACAACAACAACAACAACACTAGAAGTTATCATGCTGAGGAAGACAAGACGACATCATGATTCAATGAACTCTGTGTTTCTTTGTTGTCTAGCCTGGGGCGATATGAGAAGCTCCCGAGGAAACATCTGGCATATCAAGGAGACGGATACCTTTTCCATATATCCAAAACAAATCCATGGACACAGAATGTTGATGACTGCCCAGAGTGCCTCCTCCCTGCACCACAGCTTGCACCAAAAATAGCCTACGTCAGATGATAGTGATCAGCCTCCTTATGCTGTAATTTCTTTCAAATATCACTTATCAGAAAGTACGTAGGTGTTTTTGTCATTAACGTATATCCATGTTTGATCCGTTAGCTCTGAGGCATAAAGATGCAATGAAGTGTTTGTCTTTTCAACACTTTGTTTCTGAGCAGATTGCAAATTAAATAGGAAAGGACTGTCATGATCCCCATAGGATGTTTCCTGTTCATTTTGTAAAAAGTCTGTTTTTTTTGTCTACAAAGCTCTAAGTTGTTGTCAATCAGTAATAACCTTCACTGCCACTAAGGGCAGCAAGCTGGGCATGAAGATTGTTGTTGTTCAAATTATATAAAAGTAAAGGATGCTCACAAAATCTATGAAACCTATTCCAACATGACCAAATTAAACAGTTTTTTAATGGAAGATGGATTCAAATACACATTCTACATCTATCTTTGTATTTTTTAACCCGACAACAGTAACATACGGCAGGAACATCTGTGAGCCTGCACTCTATTTGAGGAGAAGTTTTAGCATGAGGGATTTGCAAGATGGATCGATATGCTGCCTGCAAGCCGAGATAGTGACATGGGAGACAAAGAACAAGGCTATTCCCTTAAGGAATTGCCTGGAGTGGAGCATGCTGCAAATGAACTTCAATAATGTTTCAGATGAAACAAGAATTGGCTCACAATATCAATGAAAACATCTTATGCATTGAGGTGCATGCGCGGCAGAAGCGGGACATTCATAGTATGCTCCTGAGAGAGTGTGATACTGAACTCCATCACACACCCATTCCCTCAAAGTTCAAATTTCAAGTACGTTCGCCCCCTTAAGAAAATCGTTAATTACTTTAATGAATGTCTAAAGCAATGTGTAGCATACATGAATGGTAAATGGACTGCTTTTATATAGTGCTTTACAATACGTGTCAGCATTCACACTCATTCATAGCGAGTCAGAGGCGACCATACAAGTTGCACATCAGCTTGTCAATTCGGGGTTCAGTATCTTGCCCAAGTACACTTTGACATGCTCACTGCAGGGGCTGGGGATTGAATCACTGACCCCTGGACGACCCCTGGACGACCACTCTACCTCCTGAGCTACCGACGTCCCACAAGCATATACACCCGAGTTCGGACATTTCTGTCATGATGTTTCACTAAACGTATAATATTTGGGGTGAAAATGGAATTAAACTAAATGTTTAATGACAGAGAAAACAAACTACATCCCTACATTTCAGAGAATCACATCAACAGCTTGGTGGACATTGGTACATTTGCCCCTTTGGATTTCTCCCTGTGTGGATGGTGGTAAGTGAAAACGAAAAAGGTCTGATCTTTGGCCAGGATTAGGATTGAAATACACAACATAGCACCAAATCTACATTATGCCATTGATGTGAAATATTTGAGGTCATGCTGCTCAGAGAAGATGATTTGACAAGGTACACATTATCCAGGTCATCTGTCCAGCCAGTTATACCACAAAGTTCTCCAACGTCAAGCGGTGTTATCCGACTACGGTGTCCTGTTCTCTCTAACCATGAACATCAGATGGATCCATCATCTCCCGTTTACTGTGTTTCATTAACTGTTGATTATAATGTCAACATGTGCACACAGAGACCATAAAACCCCTGCAACAGCAGCAGTACCATCAACATCAAAAACCAAATGTGCGCCTTGACTTCACAACTAATTACTCCCATCAGTCCGAGTTAACATTTAAAATACTGCCAGCCAAATGGCGTACAAAATTAATTTCATCAGCCGTGTCTCTGCGCAAACGTTGTACTAATGGGTACTGACTGAATATTCCTGCGATGACAGGAACATAAAAAGACAAAACAAGACATTACATCCCATGACGAGAAGAGTCTCCAGCCATGCCAGCGCCTCTGAGAGTTTACGCACAACGAAGCTTTGAGCTAAACGCTAACATGCTAACAAAGACTGATGCTAAGCAGATACGTTTGCCATGTTCACCATCTTAGTTTAGCGTGTTAGCATGCTAACATGTAATAATTAGCATGGAACACAAAGTACAGCTGAGGCTGATGGGAATGTTGTTATTTTTGTAGGTATTTAGAAACATCATGATTCGGTTTTGGTGATATTGTGGATGGTCAAGAATGTCTTATCTAGTCTTTGTTGTTACTGCTGTAATATCTAATGGGGGCTATATACAAAACTATCAGACAAACTGAAATTTAGACAAGATAGTCGGACTAGATGAACAGTTAGGGGTTGCTTATCAAAGTGTGTCCAATTGCAAATTTCACAGCAGTCTATTGTGAACTATAGTTGTTGAGACATTTCACTTTAAAGCAGGAGGAAAAGTCAGGGGATCACCACAGTAATTAAAATTAATCTATAGCCATGCTGTTATCATAAAATATAACCCTTTCTCATTCTCATTCGTCAAACAAGGTGCTGTTAATAACACAGGTTTAACTAATAACAAACTAAGATGTGCTTCCTGGTGGCTATGACAGATCAACATGTCCATTGTGAGTTTTTGACTAGTACGTGTAATTTTGTCCTGTTTGTCCTCGTTTATTATCGTGACGTTACCAATGACCCCCTATGGACAGATTAGCAAATGATAGTGATATTTCACAGATAAGGAAAGAAGGTTTAAGCCCCCAAAACATGTTCATATGCAGACATAATTATTTCAGAACAGATGTAAAGGTCCTAGAAGAATCCCATATTTAGAATATTTTAACTGTGACATTGGGAAAAGTCACAATAAGCCCTCAAGGAACACATTTTTTTTTTTTTAGATGAGAATGAGGACAAGCGCTCCTCGAGCTCCAGTGACCTCTGTAATCATCGGGTGGTTAAAATGAGGTTACGTTTGCTTTAGGAGTTGGCAATTCATTCAGACCAGGGACCACTCCAGACTTTTGCCCCCATTCTTCCTGGAGCAATATGGTGCTTCTCACCTTACCTCACTCACCACCTGCCCACTCAGCTTCTACACAAAAACAGCACACACTCACAAACGTGAAACATGGAAACCAAATGGATTGCTCGCACTCACACACTTTTATTTCTACACGTTTATCTAGCATTTTTCGTCAGTCCATGCTGCGCTGGTGTTCTTGGTTTTACTCAGCAAAGTAAACCTGCTGAAGGTCTGAGGGGAAAGCTTCCTCCACTCATATAAGTGTGTTGCATTTTCTTTGTCAGTGCTGCCCATCTGCAACTAAACTCATTTCACGGCAAAGGTAACAAATCTAAAATGTCACCGTCACAGCAACAAACCTTTAGCATTTCCCAAAACAATGCTCTTGATTACAAATAAATGCCACATTTACTTTGCGTTTATCTAACCATTGATTTGCTGTTTTTTCAAAGCACGTGTACTGCCTTTCACAAGCAGAGAATCGTGTTATCCTGTTGAAACCGGAGTATTTTCTCACGTGTGTATTTTTGTATATCTGGTCAAGTGAAATAGTAGCCTACATTTTAACCGCCAGAGAACATAAGAACAGCAAGGTTTGACTTTTGTGACAAGGGTGTACTAAACATGAACAATGTGTGCTCAGTGGGCAGGAAAATTGATGACAGCATATATCTGGAGGGCTGTATACCTGCAGTGTTAAAGATGTCACCCTGCTACTGGGGCCATTTGAGCACTGGTGATTAAAACAGGAAAGGACAAAGCATTGCTACTCAACAGCAGACACTTTCAAATACGATGTTTTTGACAGCTCCACAACCTCGACACATTTCACGGTACGCCGTATCTTTCTTTTCTTTTTTTTTTGTTGCTCTCTTTGCTCCCTAACAGGCCGGAGTTGCCCTTGTAAAGACATTCTTGCTACAGTTTTGGTTGCATCACGTTTTTTTTTTTTTTTTTTCAAATAGGATCAGTAAGGGATTAGTTATGTGGGGAGAACAGAATCAGCAAACACGGTGACATGTTGCCTTCTTTTCACCTGGAAAGGATATGAGCCAGTGTGTGCATTCGCTGGAGACAGATATCACCTCTCACCATCTGATACCCAGAATGCACACCTGCAGAAATGTTGGCGACACCTGCACGAACCTCAATTTGGGCTGTTTTCTCTCCGATTAGATTCTTTCACTGTTGCTCGAGGCACCTCTAGATGGCACTGTGCAGCTGTTTGTAAAATGTCGCTCTGAACAGTGATACTGCGCTTCCATCTTTGTGGCTCCTCTGTCTGGATCCACTGCTGTATTCTGAGGGGCATTTGAATGCCTCATTTCCCTCTCAGACTATCCCTCTTATTGGGTTATTTTTGTTTTTCACAGCCAATTGTGCTTTAGAGAAAATGGTCAGTCAGTAGGTCAATAGCAGATAAAGCATTGCTCAGAGGGAATTTTCAGCCCGATCAACTGTCCCTACAATAGTTTGCCTTCAAATATCTTTTTTCTAAAAAATGACTGAAGCGTGTCTTGATTTTCACAACCCTCAACGTCACAATGACTGACAGACGCACTGAAAAGCTTAAGCTAAATAACTTTGGCGCAACCTCTGGCGAAATACCCAAAGCCCAGCTCCAAGTCCGGTCAAGGTCACTACATTACTTACACAGAGGGTGTGATGCTGTTCCTGATCTGTTTCCACTTTCAAAATTTGATCCCATTCTGCTTATTATACACGCAGCTAGATATGACCCACCTGGATACATTAGTCCCCGCTCTGCTGCCCCTCTGTCCTGCTCTATATGTCACACAAAGGACAAAAAGGAGCCATGCAAGCAGAGCCACCGTATCATCTCTCCGAGTGAAACTAATCATTTAATATCTCTGGTGCTTGTTAAGGTTTTAGGGTATGCGTGAGAAAGTCTGTTAAATGTATGGCATTCCTCTTTATAGCAGAGTTTCATAAACAATGTTGTCTGGACAGTTTTGTTGCCCCTCAAGGCTAAATCTAACAGTTTTAACTTGTCGTGTTTTTAAAGCCAATGTTCAAGTGGAATAACTTTTATTCAAGTGCTGTACTTGAGTGCAGTTTTTGAGATGCTTCTAATTTAATCTAAAAGTACTTCAATGCTACAGATGAAAGTATCCAATCAGTTGAATTAACTTCCTTATTATCAGTTACATCATCAACATGCTGTGTAATAAATCAAAAGGTCAAGCATGCACTTAGAACCTCAACTTTAAAGTCCCGCAGACAAAGATCATCGTCTATAATACCGTCTGCTGATGAGGATCATGTGATATGATCGAAAGCTGCAACAGCTACTAAATGGACCTTTGGGTGGGGTTGTTGTGTCAGACTGTTTCCAAGGTCACGAATGAACTCTGAACGTTAAATAATATAATATTTTATAATACAACACTGACAGGGCCCATTCTGCAGCACAGTACATTTACTTTTGATGCTTTCAAAGGTTATAATATTTAACATTTTTGCATTAAAATGTCTAAAAACGAGTAGACCTATGTTATATATATATTTTTTTTGAGTAATGTGTACATTATCCCAGATGTTTCAAACAAACCTAGAGAAATGTTAAGGGCTCGTAGCCCCTTCTGTCCCGTGTCCACCAAGAATCGCTGATGTTAAACGTAAAGCTGCTTTATTCTGAGGTTTTTACTGGTTTTACTTTGTTTTGGAGAAGAGGAGACCTCCTGGGTAAGTTGGCTCCCAGTAAAAACCTCCTGAAGGATGAACAATGATTTAATATTAAATGGGAAAAGCTGACTGCAATGACAAACTCCCACGATTCGCTACTTCAGCTTTTGTTATTGTTTTGATTGGAGAACCCCCTAGTGTCAGAAAATCACATATTGTTGACACATTTTTCTGTACTTTTACTTCAGCACGATTTTGAATGCAGGACCTTCACTTAGATCTCTGAATTATTGCATTCTTGCTTTTTAATATATTTATTCGAACATGTCATATTCTTAAGTTTTTAGGACGTTAGGAAGTTTATGAGTAGGACTCTGCATTAGCTGTTTGTGTACATCGGTGTGAAGGGAAAGAGAAACTATTCCATGCTCACATAAACTACAGCCCCCTGCAGGATCAGCATGGCACATACACGTTAACATCATAATCTGAATGCACATTTCAAAGCAAGCAGGATACGTAAATAAATAATAACTTCACCTTCGTCAACTATGACAATATCCTTCAATCTCAGCTCCTACTTTTGTGTACATTTGAACGGTACGATAGTCAGTATGGAGACATATGGAACGCCCTTCTACTTTGTCCATGTCAATAACACACAACTGTAAAGTTGAGAAAGTGTATTTCAGTTTACTGGAGTTCTCTCTAAATGAGAGGAGATAGTGTTTAATACTGGGGCTTGGAAACAGCTTTCATACTTAAAGATCCCACAAATCCATCTGCCGAAAGAGCAAGAGTAAAAAAAAAAAAAGATGTGGTTGTTATTGTCACTTCCCACTGGAGCTGTGGCAGTACCACGACTGCAGAGGATACTGATAAGACGGCAAAAGAGACTCCACACCTTATCTTACTGGCACAGTCCTTGTTCACTCAGATTCTTTCCTTTCTGTACGTGAAAAAAAAAACCCCAAACAAAACAAAACTGATTTCTTCTTTTTTTAATTAATACAACAATTCCTTATTGTAAGAATCCAAACAATCCAGTTAATACTGAAAAGAAGAACACTTTGTTTGATTTCCTCGTTTACATTTTAATATTTTTTAATGATGTCTCTGAGTGTTTTTTTGCCCCCGCATCTTTTGAAGGCGTACACTCATTGCGAAATCAATTATCAGAAATCATAACCAACTGTTTCTGCTGATGGTGATAAGAGCATGTTCATCGGGCTGACAAATGGCACAATAGACGCCGCATTTAGAAACACATTCCGACATCTTTCAAAAAACAATCTGACTTTATTAACGAATACTAATAATGCTGTCCTTTGGATTTTTACAGGCTTGCGTTCAGGGTCATTAAGCCCACCGGGGTGCGACTCTGCACTGGTGAGAAACAGCACAGCTGGGATGGTGACAATGATGAAGTTAGTGGTTGTAAACATAAGTAAGGGTCCCTTTCTACTATCTGATCCGAGTGCTTCGTCTCACCCGTGGGATTAATGGAGGTAATACACGATCCATGCACACATGACAAGTCACCTTGCTGGAGACCTGAATTTGTCCGGCTCAGTGATCTAGCTGCTGTCGTGACACTGCAAGGACCTGTAGTCATATAGTGTACATCCTGCAGCTCCATTGTAGACAAAGGCAGTTTAAACAGGGTGACGTACTCATATCTACTCCCAGCCTTCAATATGAGTGACTTTGTCTGTCCAAACCCTGTGTAGCTCATTGAGTATGTTATAGCTCATGCATTCTCTGGGTCCACTCGTGCTAATAATGCATGCACTTGCGGGTACTTTAAGTCACTTTGGATAAAAGCATCTACAAAATGGCTGATATCATGTTTCCCTTAGAATCGACTAACTACACTGTCGCATAGAGAGAAAAAAAGGTTCAGAATCAGTGTCTACCGGCAACCGCAGATCATTTCACTCCCCCTCAACATGCTGCAGATAAGAGCAAACAAGTGGGTCAAGCTGAGAAGAGATGATATTTTTGGGATACAGCCATCTTTCTGTCAGGATCAAAGTGAAGTGGATGTGCCTCGTGCCCCCTGGGCTCCTCCATCTACAACTCTTTAAGCCTCAAAGTGGATAATCCGAAATGTAGGCATTATGTACGCAAAGCTATTTCTCTCTTGTGGCGTCATTTTTCTGTGAAAGCCGCACGTGAATCCCATAATTATAGAGCACCACATAACAAAGCGTGGCATGTATAAGGACAGCGCTCCGCGGTAACCTATATATTTTTCATCAGGCATGTTTACCTGATGTGGTGTACTTTAATTCGGTATAAAATGACACTACAGGCGAGCATGACAGGTTTGTCACCGTATCCAAGTATCAAACGTTATTCCCTGGGTATCATGTTTAACAGAAGTCTATCCCTGTTGTGCACGAACAACAGCAGCCTCCCCTTGTTTCAAACCAACAGCTGTTGCACATTGAACAGCATCGTGTTTGATGGTGTCAGTTGTGTGAAAGGGCTTCACTACGCTTTAGGCTTAATCAACTAAACATAGAGATTACTTCATGGCGAACTTATAAACTCACACTGCAGGCCTTGCTGAGACTTGTATCTACTCATTAATAGATAAACGGATCTGAAATGCGACTGGCCGCTGCTTCCTGGAGGCTTGCGTCTGAGTCTCCGACATTTATTAGCGTCCCACTATCTTAAACATTAAAATGGGGGTATTGTATTTATGAAAAAAAACTTTTGCTTGTTGAACTCAACAAATAATCCAAATTGGATGGCAAATAGCTACCTGCTGCGGCTTTCCCCTTTATGGACAAGGACAGTCTTCAAAAAAGAGGCAGAGAGCACAAATGTGTCTCCACTCTGTAATCACCGTCCCTCTCTGTGCATCCTGAGTTCTAAACAACTATGCTGAGACAACGGCTATTACTGCCTGTTATCCTTTACGATTGGTTTTCACATGCAATATGACTCGTTAATAACTGTTCTGAGGACATCAAAAGGACACCTGCCCCATCCTGTCAGCATCACCGTCAGTGAGCATCAGATCCTACAGCCAAAAAATATATATATATATATTTCATTGCATCATAGATGGCTTGAGGTGGCTCACGACAAACGTGTTTGTGTGTCGACTGATTTCACCAATGCCAACACACTTATCTGAAGAGATGAACAGCAGCTTCATGCTTACGCTCCACATTGTGTCCATTAAGGACTTTATTGAACATCCTGATGAAAAAGAGACACACACACACACACACACACACACACACACACACACACACACACACACACACACACACTAAAGTAAATAAACTCCATTGTTGTGTTTTCCCCCTATGAAGCAATAGTTCAACATTTTTGGAAATACCATTTTTTTTGGTGCCATTTTGCCGACAGTGGGTCACGATGAGGAGATTGACATCACATCCGTGTCTGTACTGTAAACATGAAGCTGGAGCCAGCAGCCAGTAAGATCAGCATAACGACTGAACACGGGGGGGGAAACTCTGTCCAACAGAATCAACCTCCCAGCACCTTTATAGCTAATTAACATGTCATATCTCGTTTGTTTAATCCCTTTTAAAAACAGGAAGTGTTAAAACGGTTGAGGTTTTACAGATTGTTGTGTGCCATAGGCAGGGACTTCTTGAAGTCGTGTAACTGGGTGGTTGCCAGGCAACCAGTAGAGAATTGACTAAGTTACTGCTCCCTGGCCAGGAAATAGCCGCAGAACATAATCCCCCATAAAACCACATTTGGTAACGTGTTAAATTCAGGATATTAAACTGGATTTTACTTTACACTATTCATTGTATCAAAGTGGAGACTGTAACAATATGTCTTGGTGA
Organism: Cottoperca gobio; assembly: GCF_900634415.1. Taxonomy (NCBI): domain Eukaryota; kingdom Metazoa; phylum Chordata; class Actinopteri; order Perciformes; family Bovichtidae; genus Cottoperca; species Cottoperca gobio. The sequence continues at coordinate 4,978,756 of NC_041370.1, read as the reverse complement.
AACTGGAGATGTCAGTTTCGACTCTTTTCTTTTTTTTTACAGTAGGTTTTGGCTGAGTTTGCATTAATTTTAGTCGTTCTTTAAATGTAAGATTCTTCACACATGCTTCAGACACGTGAATGCATCAGTACAAATTAATACAATGTGTTTAATCTCCTCCTCAACACTTTCTTTTTGTTAAATGCACACACATATACATTAGTGTTAGAAATATATGCAAGTGCAGAATCAGCGCGTGATAATCGCTGCGTGTACATCCCATAGGATAAATCTGCGATTGTTAGAATTCATATGCTTTGATCAATTGTTCTGGTGTATTATGAAAGCTGAATAGAAGATTTATTGCCACTGAAAATGAGTTTAAACATCAATAAGAGTGCACCACAAGCAATACGTTGAGAGTTAGCGATGATGACGATGATAAAATACCGTGTGTAAGAGTGTAAGTAGAAGCGACATCGTTATCCACAGCTAACTGGTTAGTCATGAGATTAAACTCCCCAAGTGTCAATTCAGACGCGGGTGTAAACCGTCAAGACTGGAGGCTTGATGTGAGCTCCAGCCAGTGACAGGGTGGAGAAAGTCTCTCTCTTGATTACCCTGTACTGCTTTTGAGGCACAAGCGTGACAGTATATTGATCTTCCTCTCGTCTAATCAGTAGCCTTGTCACATTATAACAAAGAGGAGCCTAGCCAAAATGAAAGCAATTTACTTCAGCCAAGTGAAGATTGCAGGGCAGGGTGTAGTAGTTTTCTTCCCCCTTCATAGACAATCTGATACAGGCAGTAGTGGAGCTTTGGGCTGAAATCAAAACAATGTCTCAGCGTATTCAGCCTGGCAGGGTGAAGCCGGGGGCAAACAAACACTCCAACCGCTTGTCCATCTTCAAGTCATCTTGAAGAATGTGGTTATTCGGTCAAACCAGGTCGTGAGGACGAATGTTAAACAAGTCACAAAACGTGACTGAATAGGTAAACGTTAAAGGTTGCACGGCACAAGACGATTATAAGATAAGTAACGTAAGAAAACAGCGAGTCAATTTCAAATGAATTAAAGAATTAGAAAATACTGTTTACATCAGCTGCTACGTCTCAATCTATCTCCAAATGACTATTTATGCCACTTACAAAGCGGTGGATGCTTTACCGGAGATTAAACATAATCATTATGTCAAGCGTCGGACGAGGTAATGAAGACACGTTGGTGAGGAGCGTCCTCACAAGGAACCAATATAACAACACTACTGTTCGAAACCGCAGAAAAAATAAATAGGCTCGCGATTACCATTTAGATTGTGAAGCCTGGCCTGCGGGCGAGATACATGCACAAATAAGTAATTGAATTTGCACTTTCCCCTGTATAGGGGAAGCAAACCTGTCTGGAAACAGCTATACTTCCCAAATCCCAATTTCTGCATCAGTCTGTTGGCCATCACTTTAGTCCTACAGGCAATATAAATAATCATAAAAGGCAATGTTTAGACTAAAGAGGCGATCTTATCTCATCTTCATGCCTGTTCGCTGATTTTTCACTTTCAACTTAAGTGCTTTCAGAAGAAATGGGCCACTGAGGACACGCAGTCACCCAACATGTTTTAACGTACAGTAGGAGAGGCCGTTCTGATGGGCAACGAAATGTTGTTGCCTCCATGTGTTGTGTTGAACCAACTAACCTCGTAGATCAAGTGTGCAGTGTCATGTGTTCAGTCGGGCTCCGCGCTTTAGACATCACAATGTTGTTTCAATTTAGAGTCCCTTTGGTAACATGAAATGATTTATTTTTTTTATCCCTCGGGTCATCATTGGAGAGTCTTGTTTACAGCGATATACAAGGTTGAGTTTCCAAAAGCGCCAGAATGACATTGAAAGCAGTCGCTATGCAACTGAGGGAGTCTGTGCCTCGCTGTGACCTAGCAGGTGACCCAGTCTTTCTGGCTCTGTAAGCAAAACTCACAGGAAGTGAGCTGACACTGCACCTTCAGAAGCAGAAAAAACCCCCCTTCAACACAAAAAATCTCCCTCCACAACGCCTCATGCATTCGTCTGTGCTTCCTCGTGTCATATGCCGCAGCATTAATAGCATTCCCCTGTGAAAATGTTTACAGTGCATCCAATTCATCACAGCCTCCTCACAGTCTAATAAAAAATGCCCTCTGAGGCCTTATTTTGAGTCTCTGGATTTAAAAGTGCTTTTGATTTTGGTAGTCTGCCCTCTGGTTTGTCTGGAGTCTGTCCCTACTCCTCTGGGATTGAGATCTCTTTGGACTTTGGGTTAAGAGAGCAAATGCTTAGGGACTGCTAGGAACATCATAAAGTTAGTAAACTCGGCGCTTCAATTTGACGAGAAAATACAAGGTCTATTGGTCGCAGGCCTCTCTGCATGTGCTGCTGGGATGAATGCAAACTGACAGACGAGAAAAACCAAGAAGGATGAACTTGAAGACGCGGAGATCATCACAGCAGCCATTAAAAGCAAAAGCAAAGTGGAATAAAATCACATTTATTTAGAGCCCAATATCACAAATTACACGTTTGTCTCAGTGGGCTTTTACAGACGGTACAACATGTGACACCCTCTGTCCTGCACAAGGAAAAACTCCCTAAGAGAACCCTACAGTTAAAGTATTGAAAGATCACAGTGGTGAACAAATGTAACCGTTGTTGGTTCTCTGTACATTCCCTGATCCTCTGAAGATTGATTCCATTAGTGTTGCATCTACCTTGCTGACAGGACTTGAACCCACATGTCTTGCCTCTCTCTCTAAGCATGAATGACACTTGTAACAATGGTGCTGTGATCTCAGGAGATGGTTCACTGATGTAGCATGTGCAGTGAGTTTAGTGTTCCTCTCAATCAAGGGATCAGTGGTATTATTTGCTGACTGTAATGCTTTCTAAAAACAAAAAGACATCATTCTGATTTGCTTTGACTTTCACTTGCGGTAGCTTTTAAGGACGTCCACTTTAAAACTGCCACGCAATTCACATCGGCTTAACTACAATTACATAGAATTAGCGTGTAATCTATTAATGGTGCCTGTTTGACGAGCTAATGTTACCACTATTACTGCATTTTAAGCAGTCAGCAAACAGCCCTGGAGTACAAGGCGTGTTGTGGCTTTACACTATACATTTTCAATTTTAACACATCATTACAGAGCAATTATTACATTTCTGTTCTCCGTGTTCAAACGTCCAGGTCAACTGGTAGATTGAACAATGTAAAAGAAAAAGTGTAATATTTGGACCACTATGAAAATACATTTTCCTTTAAGTTGCCATAGGAGATTGAATAGTTCTGGCTACATGTATATCACCCACAGGAATTACGACCACATTGGAGGATTCTGCACACCATAATGTGATGCCGTAAAGATAAATTGCCAATAAAGATAACCAGGGGTTTTGAAATATTGTCCAATGTTATGTTTATGTCTGTCTGTGTATCTACACGCAGTTACTAGTTTATTAGGTCCACCAAAGCTTATGCAGTCTAACTGTATGGTAAGAAGTGTTCATATTTATATTCATGTTATGTCCAGCACACACTACTACTCCTCTATCCTTCCATCTACATGCTTTTCTTTCTTTTTTTTTCTGTGAAGGTTACCATCATTTCGGAACACCCATGTTCACCGTGCATCTCTCCTCCTCTCCGGGAGCCTTTATTTCCATATCCATGTGTTGTTATAATCCTGGTAATGCACAGAGAGGGTAATGAAGCATCTGCTCATTTGCCTTGGGGGTCACATATAAGTACATCACCGTCATGCCATAAACATGAGCTGCCTTCACCTCTCTTCTTATCACAGAACAGAGGCTCCTCCAGAGCTGTGGGTGATGCACATCTGGCGAGGAAGACACCGAGTGACTCAGATGCCTCTGACTCTAAATCAGTGGAGAAAGAGTCTACATGGTAGGGGTACAAATATACTCTTTTAGATTGTATTGTTGTTTCAGACTTGGTGTATTTGGATTTGCTTTTTAGTATTTTAGATACAAATCTTTCAGCCAGATGTGACTGGAAGACAGAAATATAATTATGGGATCAGCATCGGCTCTTGAATGACAAAGAGATGGATTAGAACAAATGGAGGCTCCCTGTCGATAATCCTGTGCGAAAATGGGAGTCACTGGACCGTGAATGGGTTTCCAAATCAAATGTAATAGAACAAGGGGCATAGGGTTCAGGAGAGAGGTAACGAATACGTGAGCAGGGTGGGATTCTCTGCTCATCCCATGACACATACCAAAGACGTGTGAGGTCAGGTCCTTTTGATTAAATATAACGCACGTCCATACAATGTTTACAACCCTGTGTTTCAAAAGCTTTACTGAGTGTGGATCATTGTTCCGGAACTGTGGAAACATGATTTTGAGGGTCAAGAGACTGACCTCGAGATGATTCAAAGAGGCGCGGGAGATTGAACATCATTTCATTCCAACATCCTCAAATATTAAACGGAGTCCATTAATCTATGACCGATAAGGCTTTAAGTTACTCTTTATGGCTTGCATTAGTTTGATCTCATTAGAATCAGCGTAATTGACTGCTTGCATTAAACAATGACCCGGGCCCTTCGTTCTGTTCTCCATCACACAAATTAACCTAATTTAACTGCATTTCCAGCCCCTGAAAGCCGACCATGAATAACAGCAACTGAGTGACTGAGTTAGAAGGAGAGAGAGAGAGAGAGAGAGAGGAAAAAACAACCATCATCGTCGAAACGTGGGGAACAGTAATTGAGAAATTGGCCATTCATAGGGAAAACATTGTTTCAGATTAGACGTCACTGGAGAAGAATAGTGCATCCGGCAGCTGTTGTGAGGAAATGTCTCAACATCTAGTGTATGAGCTGCATTTAAATTATAGCAGCTAGGTGAAATAAAACCAGCATGTCTTTCCACTCTGCACCAGAGAGAATCTCTCTGCTTTTGGCACATTTCAGTGATTATTTCTTTGCCTCCAGGCCAAAAGCAGCGTTCAATTCACTATTCCAGATTACCCCATTACTTCTTAAATGAAGCATTGCATAGACTGATTAGAATTTTTGTTTTTTATATATATATTTTTAAGATAAATAATGATATTTAGCACCATCTTCATAACAATAATCTATTAAGGCGTTTACTTCTTTAGGAGCCTAAATAGAGGATTACTGAAATTAAAAATAAACTAAAAATGCTGCATTGATGAGGGTGGGAGCATAAAGTTCAGCTCTGCAACAATTTCACATCATTTGGTTTGATATTATGGAGCCTGTGGCATTCATTTTTACTTCAACGTCTTTTCCAATAAGAGACCCACTGCCTTCCTGATTTTACCCTCATTTCGTAAACGTCACTTAAGCAGAAGTGATGGAAATAATTTGCAGTGGCGTAAAAAGAAAAAACAAAGAAAAAAGGGGAAGGGAGGGGGCGGAGGGAACATCGTGCATCTACAGTATGTTTGGTGATTTTATGAGCTGTGAACATTTTACTAACTGCTAGAATAAAAAGTGTCAAAACACATTTAGTGATGAAGAAAAGTTGAAATACAGACTTTTCATTTGACAGCAGCAACAGTGAGGTTTGTGGCACTACGAACAGAAGTAGTCGCACACCAAACATCTCCGGTTAGAAAGATGTTTAACTGTTGCTGTGTGACGTTTGGAGCACCGGGCGCTTTCCTCAGACGGTATGAAGGTTTGTCATGCTGTCAAAATGTTGTTGCATTGTCTTGCCTATAGGAAATAAATGAGGATTTGATGATGTCCACCGACAATAGTTGACTCCTAGGGGAAATTTCCAAACATATGGCATTGGGAACCCCAACCCCTCCCCCCCAAACAAACAACAGCACCACCAGGACAAAACCGAATAAAAACACAAAATCATGTTTCCTTTTTATAACAGAACTGAGGGCCACTCCTCCCCCTCGTCCATCCCCCGACTACACATCTCAAAACACACCTAAATGTTCCGCCATCATGTCCGCTTGCCGGTGGCGCATTACTTACGTTGAAGTGTAACTGGGGGACAGTCGTAGCACATCCTAATGCCCGCGTGCATCTCATCACAAGCCGAGCCAGAAATCCTGAATGAGCTGCCTCTTCTTGGTGATGTCAGGCAGAGGCGTGACCTTCCATTATTAGGCTATTGTCGCTGGCTTTTCCAGTCAATGTGTCACACATACTCTCCCTCCCAATTCTCCACAGTCGGAGCGTGTCCCGCAGGGTTTTACTTTGCCCTTCGAGTCTTAAACAGGGTTAGGGTTGGAACTGGCTATTATGCAGCACATAATTGCACTTCGTCATGCTGCAGATTGTCCCAGTAGGGAGAGTTGCAGCAAGGGACATTCTTATTTGAAGGGGATATACCAGATGAATAATACCCAGTCATAGCAAATCCATCTTTATGTCCCCGGAGCAATGTAACACATTCAAGCAAGAATATGCTCCACAGCTATTTATTGTATGTACATTGTAGCAGGTGCAAATAAGGGGCCTGGAAGTCTCCGGAAGATAATAATTGGTTGGAGAGCTCATTAGGGGTGCAGATGGTGATAGAGGAGGAATGTCGCGCTCCAGTCAAAGGAAGGGATGGACAGAAGGACGTGACCTCGCTCTGTCACCACTGGGCGCTCTCAGCAGCGGTGAAATTCCTGAGGTATGGCAGGACGGCGGACTAAAACACAGTATTTAGGATTGAGATCTTATTGATTTTTTTTTTTTTTAAGGCTCTTCATGACCTGGCTCCAGAATACAGATTAGACCTTTTGTTTCCTTATGAACCATTGAGTAGTTTGAGATCCTCGGGCAGAGGCAACAATGAGGGCCCCGAGGCTCTGGAATGACGTGGCCGAGGTCTCCTAAGCATACCCTGATGTTATCCTAGTTTCCTGTTTATTTATATATTTTTTGATTTCTTGTTTATTATTATTTACTTTGTGTACAAATGTGTATACGTTTAATAGAATAGGCTGTGAGTTATTAACCAGGAGCAAAGCTTTGAACATCTAAAAACTTCACTACTTGTTAACGTCACAAATCAGTTTTCTATCTAATCCTACAGTTTGGAGAATTGGCTTTGACAGCAGAAGGTGGTGTCGCGTGTTCACCAACAGAGCTCGGTGAATAAACGTGAATGTTGGCGTTGTGTAGCATCGCTCTTTAGGATAACAGACTGTCAGAAACAGAGTTCATTTGGTTGTGTCTCCTGATGGACAATTTCAGACGAGAAACCCTCAATATCATTCCTCAACATCACATTTTCCCTCACTGTAAAGCCAACGCACAGCTTGGCCTAGGACATGACGGCCAAAGAGTTGCTTGTTAAAGCCCATGCTTTTTGGCAGAGAATGATCTGAGTTAGCTACAAGAGAGCGTTGATTGATGGATTGCTAATTGTGTCCTTGGTAAGCAGCAGATGCTCTGTCACAGATGCTACAAACAAATTAGACTTGCTCATGACGCAGGAGTACAATTAGTAACATTTAGTTTTGCATTTATAAGCAGTATATAAACAATACATGCTTTTTATTACCTTATAATGTGCAAGCACATATAAAGCCTTTACTTAAAAAGTATGAAGACAAGCGTTTTAAAACAACTGTATCTGTGAAAGAGTTGTAAACTAGTTGTAATGCATACAATTCTTTTAACTAGATTGACTATTTCAAGTGGCTCTTATCTGCAATCTTTTTTCGGACAATGTTTGAACTGGAAAATGTTTAAAATGCTCAATTTTTACTGTCTTAAAAGTAAGAAAACACTCATTTTAAACTTCCATTTAACCCTCAAGGAAATGAGTGGTTAGGAACATCCCTACCAAAAACACAATAAGCAGAAAGCAAAGATATGATTCTGAGCTCACCAAAGGGACTCTCTTTGACTGCACTGAGACTCCTGGAGAGTCTGTCCATGAAAATCACAAACCGAGTCAGTGACACACAACCTTGGCAGAGCCCGAAATCCACTAGAGCTTTCTGATTTCTTGTTACCTCCGGAGAGATGGGCGAGGCCTGGCCCGAGTCTTCAGATTCTGTCTCCTTCACAGAGGGCGTGTTGATTATGTTCCGGACCTCAGAAAGTGTTTTTTTTTTCCCAGTGCCCAACATCATTTCTCTTCTCTTGATGAAAACAGTATAGACAAGGCTCTGCGGCCTTGCCAGTTTGCCAGAAACCCTATGAGGCCGACAGACACCTCCCACCCCCTCCCACACTGTATTTTTGGCCCGATGACAACAGAAGCTGCGGCACTTCTGGGCCCTCACTCAGTATGTGTCTGCAGAATCAGAGGGCTTTGGGGCAACTGTGCTTGAAGAGCGTCCTTCTCTTTGGTGGCTTCATTCATCAGTGATGTGCCACCAGTGGATTCTTGGGTTGCATCACAACAGGCACCAACTGGACAAAACTTAGAACGCTTGGCTTTGGTTTTAAACATGGCCCACTCCCATCCCGTGTGGCCTCCTCCCTCCTTTTGGACCCCACAGACAGGGGCCTCAAACCAGACCCGTTCCCAGTTCACTGCACGTTTGGGTTATCTCCAGCAGCTTCCCCCCACTACATAATCACAAAGTCATTATCAGTTAAAAGATTTCCGATCTCTTCACCTGAGTGTCCAACACATGTCTCCAGTTCCCCAGCGTCAAACACAAAGTTCTCAGCCCTTTCCACACGTACCCATCCAGAGTCTTAGGACATCAGACACTCAAAGTTTCTACTAAGCCCAGAGGCACAAACGACAGCCACTGCCCCGCTGCGTGCAACATGCTGCAGCAGAGAGACGACCCTCTCCTTCTCTGGGGGAAACTCCACCATAGTGGTGCTCAGCTGGGGTCTCCTGAGTGTCCCCACACCCGCCCGGCACTTACTAATCACTTGCTAGAATTATTCTGGTAACAATGACATTCTTTAAAGAGTGTAATAACAACACCACAGAAACAATTGTACATTTAAATTATTCAGATGGCTACTGGTGTTTTTAAATATTTAAACAGATTACATTTATCCACCGATGATTGTTAGTTACTCAGTGGTCTCTTGGCAACATTTTATACATTGTGCTATTACTCATGTTTCTATCAAAATAAATGGTTATGTAAACACATGCGATATTATTGTTAATAGTTCTGTTTTCCTTATATTAATTAAGCAATTCCAATAAATACTTCACACCTATGACTTGCTGGTGGCTCAGTCACTACATATCTTCTCAAATCTATAGAACTTTATTTTAAATATTACATTTTAAATGAATAAAAAAAGAATCCAGAGCTTTCAACTACACCCTACTGTCTTTATCAGTGGCTGGAGTTTGCTCCGCTGGTCGTATGAAGTGTCTCAAATCTTGAATAATACACAGAACATGTAGTTTAACAGTGTGTGTGTGTGTGGGGGGGGGGGGGGGTCATAATGTCAGAAATACATCTGGGTTCAAGGGTTAAGTGAATATAAGATACACTGGAGCAGATCTGCCTGAATTCCATACTGGGTATACACACACATTATCGTTTGTAAGAAAGGGAAGAGAAGAAGAAATCAGCATGCTCTGCACATATATTCCCCCGTGTAATCCAGGGCGAGAACTGAAGTGTTTGGGTAATTCTGCTATCTCCTTTTAATGGTACGCTTTGGAATTCAAAACTTGGCCAGTTAAATGTAAAAAAGCTTCCGTTGAGGTGAAACATAACACCATGAATATACTGCACTATGAGCTAAGCAGACAGAAGTCATTCCCTATTCTCCCAAACTCAACAACAGATTCAGATCTACATTTACAAATGTCAGTAAGTGCATTGTTTATTATCAACCGTCCGTAATGATTTAAAAACACATTTTAGGCTGCAGCTGAGTTTGTGTTGAATCTGACGTGAAACTGATTATTAAAACTACAAGGTGTATTATTTAATTAGGATTTTGAGGGTGTATTAAATTAAAGCTTTGCCGACAATGTGCATTAAAATGTCCCAGTTAAAATATTTGACCATTTTAATTAAATAAAGTGTCATGTCTTGTCTCGTGTGAAGATGCCCCTCATTGCTCCCCAGTTAGGTCCGTGTGAAGTTGAGCAGAAGGCATGAGATAAGAAGTGATGCTGCTGAATGTGCTTTTATGGCTTCCTGCCTCGTACGTTTCTCAGAAGAAACTCTTTCTACCAACACACAAAGGACTATTTCAATCAGCCTCTTTCTTGTAACTGAAAGATACACAGGCTTTGATGCTGCATTCTTTGAGGATGATTATTTTATATATTTTTATACTCCTTGGATTGGTTTAATTTAGTAGCATGCCTTGTTTTTATGTTAAATGTTTATATTTATTTTTGTGGGTGGGGTGGAGGGCATTTATTATTTCTATTTAACAGTTAGGTATCTACATCTACTACATTGCAAATCACATTTAAAAATCAACCCAACATTAATTGGGAACTAGACAAAGATTATCTATTTTGAGATTCTCAAATGTGTGTTTTGTATCATTTTAACAACAACCGAATATCTTTGGGACTGTCTGACAAAACAAGGCATCACCTCATGATGTTGCATTTTATAAAAGTAATCGATTAATGGGGGGATTACAGCCGTACTTTCTCACATACACATACAGTAACTGCACAATGTATCTCCTCCTAAAACCCTTTGATGAAAGGATTAGAACAGTAGAGACAATTATAATAGTGAAAATACTGCATACGAGCAGCATCTCCTACACAGGATGGAACACTCTTCTCTCCCGCAGCCCTACTTAGTGACTCGGATGGGTGCATTTTGCATAAAAATCCAGAAGAAGAAAAAAGAAACATTTGTCCTGCTACCAAAATCTTAGAAATGTGACATTTTGTTGGAAATAAAATAAAGAGCAGGAAATGAGATGTACATAGTGAATGCATGCAATCAGTTTGCACCATTGCCACCAGTTCTTGAAAATAACTGAGTCAATAACAGCTTTTATCACGGGCCACTCAGCTGCTGCCTTCTTTCTGATGAAACGTGCTGATTTCCTCTGTACTGTGCCGAGCATTTGTGTCCTCAGCCTTTGGCCGCTCCAAGCTTCCAGACAGCTGGAGGTGTCTGCAGCTGCTCTGCCCTCTACCCTTTGACAGCCTGACAGCTAAGCTTCAAGTCGCTCGTGTCACTCCCTATTCCCTCTAAACGTTAAATAGGCTGTGCTGTAATACCAACACTAATATCCTATTGCTGACTGTGCTTTGGACTAATCTTTGGACTAATAACAACTGACTGACTCTGCAAATGGGCACTGGCTCACAATGTAAGTCACAACAGATTGGAGTGTCAGTGGAGTAATGGAGTAATAGTGCTTAAATATCAACTCAATGTTCTTTTCCTTTTGTTATGGAAGGGACTGTAATTCACTCTGTAATGAGTGCTGCTTGGTTAAATCAGAGCAAAAGGCGCCGTGATGCAGCTGGATTTCATTTCAGAATCATTCATTTTACATCCCGGCACTTAGAGCTCAAGCTTCCCCTCTTCCAATAAACAATGCAAGGAATATCTGAACCAACAGGCAAAAGTGAACAAATGTCATCGTTATACCGCAAATACCAATATTGAAGAAATACTTCTTAAACTTTCTGCTAAAATAATATTCATTAGGAGAGACTGCCCAAGCCATAAGTGAAGAAGTGTGTGTGTGTGTGTGTGTGTGTGTGTGTGTGTGTGTGTGTGTGTGTGTGTGTGTGTGTGTGTGTGTGTGTGTGTGTAGGCTTATGCGCTTGCCTGCGCAGTTTCAGAAGTTAAGAAGTGTGGCACTGAGCCAAGGTACCCTTGGCGCTGCTCTACCTCCTCGTCCAGAACACTCCACGGGCGAGCGCCCAGAGACCTCATGATGGCAATTTATAGAGGTCTAAATAAATAGAAGCTGCCAATCAGCACAGATTCTCACCAAACTGTACTATCCTCTGCCTACAGAGCTGGACAGCAGAGCAGAAACTGTGTGTAAGTGTGTGTTTCCAAAGCGTGAGTTGATATAGAACTGACAACGTGTGCCAGTTAGATTCTTTAACTGGATGTGTCTGGAGAAACTTCTCATAGTCTGATACCAGGTATAATACCCTTTACATAAATATGTAACGTCAATATACTTTGAGTTGTGACGTCTTTAAAAAGATGCTATTAATTCAACTTCCAAAACGTATGCTTCGATTTATATTAAAAGCTAGGGGTGGTAATCTTCCTCAAAAACATTTGTTGTTGTATTTGTTGAAATTCTCTTTACATCCCGACAGCAATTAATAAATCAAATGCTCGAACAAAGAACAAAGAAGAACTCTGTGGCCATCACCGTTCTGTTATAAGCCCGTCCAATCGGCCCAAATCGCGATAGATATTGCAATGTGAAAAAAGATTTACCCTAAATTGAGTACATTTTAAAGTTAACTGCATCAATCCGGTGCACAAAATTAAGTGGCTAGATCTATACAACAATTAATCAGAAACTAATTGGTTGTAGTATGGCAGGACAGTCCGCCCCAGTCGTGCAGGTAGAAGCGTTTTGTCACGATCGCACTGCCACGGGGGAAATGCGTCCGTTGAGGGCCAGCCAGAGCCTGCTGAAGTTCATTACGACATATTGCGCAGCCCTAATTATTATTAATCCACATTTATTTCAGCACTGTAGAAAAGTGATTACCATGCGAGAGGGTTTTTGTGAAGTTTCCCCGGGATGTGTTCAGACCTTTCGCCTTTAACCACGAGTGTCTGCAGGAGGAAACCACCAACATTTAATACCTCAATCCGCCTTTCAAATCAACAAGAGGAAAGTATTTGATAACGACACAAATCTCGGGTGGAGCCGATTACAAAAAAGGATCTCGGGTGGAGTACTGCATCACTTTAAATCAAAGTAGGCGCTTCTACTTTGGAGTGAATGATTTCAAGGCAGCTGATTTGTTGCATCACACTACATCTGAAGCCATAAATTCCCCCATTGCAACTAAAGGGAAGATAAAACATATTGTCTATAAAAACTTGATAGACCCCGTTGAAGCCAAATGCTTAATTTATTATTCTGTAATCAGAACTGAAACGTTTTGGGTGCGGCACTGTGAGCCGTCTATTCAAACATTTGTTCACACGTTTTGAATATTTAAGATGGTGGATGTTCTTTATTGTTATGTTAAATCTGCACTGTGAGTAACCTGTCAACCCTTCTTGCTAAACCCATATTCTGTTTGTGCTTTCTCAACCCACCCACCTTTCCTCTCCATAATCCCTCTTTACCCACCCTCTCATCCTCCTTCCACCTCCACCCTCTCATCCTCCCTCCACCTCCACCCTCTCATCCTCCCTCCTTCATTCAATCCTGTGCGTACCACTCCCATCTCTTCTCCCTTCTTCAGGTAATGTCCGGGGGACCGAGTAGGCTCAGGCGGTGTACAGGTGTGAATATGACATACGGATGTGGATATTAATGTAAATGTGGTGTGAATATTTAAATTTATTTAAGAAGATAAGTTTGGCTGGAACATAAGGAAAAATATTTTAAAAATGTTTAATACACTAAATAAATACTAAATGAATGACATGTGTGCATTAGGAGGAGTGTTTCAAGTTGCTCCATCTTGGCTACATTTAAACATTCAAATCAGCACATCTGGGTGATGCTATCGAACGTGCTTTGCGCTCATCATAGTATAACTAACTCGCACGGCAATCCTTACCTGAGCACATGTTGCTAGCGGCGTGCGGCTAAAAGCT
>NC_041370.1:4915057-4962557 GCF_900634415.1 Cottoperca gobio | reverse complement strand
AATCCAAGTAAAAATGAATTTCACTTCATCCCTGGTGAAACATATAGAACACACCTAATGTAAAAGGAATAAAATAATAGTTGCAGCTCAGTATACGTTCTATCAACTAATCTTTCAACTCTAATCTGAATTTTTTATTGACATTATCACTATTTTCTGTCATTTCATAGCCAAAAATAAATTGATAATTTATTGCAAAAAGTATTTGGCAGACTAATAAAGGCAGCCTGACATTATTGTATAGCTAAACAGTGTTTAGTTCATTGACTGCCAAGACTTTAAATGGATAAGAAAAGGTACTAATGTATATACTATGTAGTATTTTGGGAACTGCTGTTGTTACTCGCTCTTACAGAAAAGTATTATTGAGGGAGGGTCATCATGCACAGATTGGTGGAGGGATACGATTCCTTTAGTAATATTTTAAAACAGAAGATAGAAAGAGACATTTGAACCCGGTCTTACCTGAGGCCGTTATTGTCTGGCTGGCTATGAACAGTGAGTAAAGTCATATTTAATTGAGATATTTAATCAAAAATTGGGTTTTTGTTGGTGTCTTCTCAGATGTTTGGTGATTAACTCGTGAATTCGTGGTGGTTTACACAGAATGAGTTCACATCCCTTCAGGAATAGGTGGCAGCCGCATTCTTGGAACAAGTGCTGCTGAACCAGTATGTGCATTGGAGCAATGATGCAACATTTAATACATTCAAATCGTACATTGTTGAAGTGCAAGTATTGGTGTCAGTGTGGCATTAGCATGCTGACAATGAGATCCAGAAAGCAGAGGGTGCAGTGCAGCAACAGCAAACAAGGACACACAGCTTCATTCATGCGTAGCACCTGAAATAAGGCCCAGACAATATCGTACAAGATCAGCTCCGCAGTGACCAAAAGACAACAAAAGTTAGCAATGTGGGTAAACTAAACTCTGTCTTTTGTACCGAGTATTTGGACTTCAAACGTTCAATCTTTAAACAGTACCAGTAATCGGTCGGTTGGTTTGTAGAAGTTGGTCATAGCAGCAGTCATATTGTGAGAATTGGGGCCCAATTTCTTGATACTCTCACAAGTTTGAGTGTCAATACAACTGTCAACTTTCATCTGGGGCAGTCCATAATTGCAGAGTATACCGAATGAACAGATCAACTGCAATGAGTAATTACATTTAATACTGCTGGTTCTTTTTCAAATAAAATTAAAAACAATAAAAACATTGCTGCACAGACATTTCCCCACATGACGTCGTAGTCCTTTTTACTGCTCATCTTTTCTGTTGCAGAGAGCAAAATTAGGCTTTCACTAGAATTAAAGTCCATCAGATTTCAGCGGCGAGGGGCGCATAATTGATCAATTCCATTCATTACCTGGCCAGTTTTAATCGGCACCCACTGAGCAGGTTGGTGCTGACAGCTGCAGTTAGTGGGTGGTTCTGCTCCTGACTCATTGACAGAGATGATTGCTGTGTTGATTATCCATGATTAAAAAAAACAGGATTCCAATTAATAGCACTCACCAATGACAGAGTGATTCCTGCTCTCCCAAATTGGAATGCACTTTATTGACATTTTGTGGAGAATGGTTGGTTCTCTTATCCATGTTTCACGTTCCACCAGCAGGCACTGTACGTAGAACCCTGTGCTGGAGTACACACTGTTTGATATCGCATTAAGAGTTACAGTAACATATTATTTAGTTAATGTTTGCCAATGACAACGGTCTTCAATTTCTTGCACCATCAGTGAATAACTGGGTGACTTCTCCGAACCTTCTCTAAGCTCCCTGCTATCGATCACCCTTGCTTTTTCTCGAAACATCTGTTCTAAATTGTCTCTGCGCCATTGTGACCTGATTTCTGTTCATTAGCTTTCACTTTCCCTTCCTTCAGCACTGCGACGGCGGACTCCTCTCCCTCCACTGACTTGTCTGATAGGATTTAGTCCGCTCTATGCTGATGCAATCTGGGCAGCTCAGCAGCTGCGATTCTGGCCTGTCTCCTGGGTGATATAGCTCAGCCATCCACCCTCAGTGGACATACACCAACCAGTCAGCATTCTGCTGGTGATATTTCCACTGTCATTACAAAGACGTACAGAATTAAAGCAAGGACTGTGCTGTTCACCGAATGTCAACAACAGCAGCTCTGTCAACAGTCTTTATCAGCTTTGCAGGGAGTTTGAGCTGGAGAGAATTTAAGAAATAATATTAATAAAAAACACTGTTTTTCCACTGACATTGGAAATAAATATGGCTTTCGAGCAGCTTTGGTGAGTGGTGTGTGTGTGTGTGTGTGCATGTGTGTGTGTGTGTGTGTTAGAAGGAGATAGGGAGAGCGAGTAAGAGACGAAGCAAGACTGAATGACTTGAGGAGAATAAGACAGGAAGAATAGAGAGGGAATCATTATGCAAGACACTATTTCCTGTCCACAATCAATTTCCCCACAACTGTACGACATGCATTGCAAAGTGTAAGGAGAGAGATGTTTCATGGCAGCATTTTACTTTTCCATTCTCTGTTCTACTGCCACTTCCAGGGGTTGCAAACCAGCCTGACTCATTCTTTCTGATGCAAATCCCCTAAGGAAAGCCTGTGGTCTGCCTCTGGCTTGTGGTGAAATGCCACCAGGAGTGAGTGCTATAGCCTCACATTCAGCTTCCAGGCATTACAGCCACAAAGCCCAGCAAAGCATCCCAGAGGCTTGGGATTGAGGGAATACTGTTAGCTACTCACACACTCCTCTACTACCAGCAAAACCAGCAGGTCACACAGGTCCGTAAGTAATATGGGAGCAGTGTTTGGAAATCAGCTCTATGGGTGACAAGAGTGCAAAGAGGTAAATATAATATAATTACAAGCGGCTCCAATGGTATACACTTTTCCCCAAGTGGGTGCAGTCTAATGTATTTATATCTTAATATACCAACATTAGATATTTACACAACTAACAAATTTATTTAGCGTTATGAATATTAGTTAGCTAGGGCATTCATGAATGTCGGAACGCTCTGTGTTGCCGGATTTTGCAAGAGCGTGTTGCTGAGACAGACAAATCAAACACAACTTGGTCTCACACACAGTTCATTTTCTCCAGATTTGTCCATCAGACAAATGCAATTTGTCAGAATGTTGGGAGGATTTGTGGCTTGTGAAAAACATTGGTCCAATATTTACTTCGGTGACTTAGGGGCGAAAGAATCAGTAATAATATGTGTTCACTTCTCCTTTCGTTGAGTTAATAGACTCAGACCTGCCACTAGTCTCCTTAAGGGGCGCAGCAGTGGTGAAACCCATGTGACACAGATACAGGAAATTGACTTTCTCTTCCCTTCCCAGCTTTTATTGACGTGGTTCCTGTAAATACAAATTGTCAAGACTTTTTCTAGTGTGTGTAGGCAGTGTTTTGGGAAATAGGAAATCCAACTGTTTATCCAATCCATAGCGCTGAGTGTCCCTTGTTGATTAAATGTCACAGCATTAATGTTACATCATTATGTTCCCTCAGATTGGGGTAAAATGGAGGGGAAAAGTAACAAGCAATTCTTCTGTACACACTTCAACAGTAATTGTGTTGGAATATAAAATCTGTACTGAACTTAATTGCATTCATTCATACGGCTACTTTTGTGGTACATACAGTTAAATCATTTTAACTTAATGATTTTAGCTAATACTGTTGTATTCCATTGCTTTTTTCCACAAGGTTTAATGCAAAGTATTGCTGATTTTATAACACAAAATGTTGAAATAAAAAGACCCAATGCTCCAAAATGGGCATCATGAAATATTATTATGAACTAAAACTTCAAGTGCGTTTCTTTTTTATCTGATTGTAGGGTTGGCTCATGCAGGTTTGAGGCTTGCTGACTTCCACATTATGCATATTACGACAGCACTCGCTGTGCCCTGACAGGTTGACAAATGTCAGGGAAACACGCTGATTTAATTATGTGTTTTAAATTATTGGAGAGTGTCAAAAATTAGTTTAAAGGCTCTTCCTGATCATTTGTCAAATATGTAAAGCCCTTTACAAGCACCCAGATAACAAGGATTTATTAATATACACCATACAAGCTTTGAGAAATTACTTCTCTCAGTACTGAAGAGTCATGGAAGCTTCTCTAAAAAGGCAACATTTGTCTGTCATAATGTTAATATATTTTAATAAAAAGTTATTTTTCACCAACCATATAAGAGCATGTAATGTGTGAAATAAAAATATGCTGTCATTTCCCATTTGCCTGCAGAGTGCCGCTCCTGGGAGGTAGAGTGGAAATCAGCTAGTGCGTTATTCGGGCGAGGTCAAATTGTTTGGAGGTGATGAATGACTGCAACAGTTCAATTAATGACGAGATACAGGGAAGCTGGAAGAGCCGAGACATAGAAGTGAGGCCTTTAAATATCTTACTCCCACAGACAGGGACTTTCATAATAGCCTCATAGTTTTACTAAGAATACTGTCCAACGTTTGCTCAAATAAAAAAAATAATTGCTAACATACAGCAATCTATATGACTTTACTTTAGCATGCAGGTCTATTCCCTTTCACCTTTAGACTGGTCAAAACACCATCCCCTTAAAAAGGCGGTGACATCTCCATTAAATTATTTCTACCCGTGATTAAGTACGACACATTTTAAAAATTTAAATCCCTGTTTATTCTCACGAGCATCAAGGGACTTACATTTGCATTTTCATTGGTGATTTAAAAGGGGAATCTCCAGTTACAAATTGAGTGTTTCGAATATGGAGCCTGTTTACCCAGATAGGAACATATGGTGCTCAAAAGTTGCACCAAGGTGAATGTATCATAATCATTTCCACCCGTGTACTACAATATGAAACAGTGGCCAACCACGCTGCTGCATTAAATACACAATGTTGAAGCCAATATATGCAAATACGACCCAGAACTGCCTTCAAGCTCTATCTCTGGAGGAAGTCTCTGTCATGACCTTGGAGAGGTCGTTGTTGCCTGCTTGCCACTTCCAATCCCTTTCCCCGTAAGTAATAATATACCCACAGAAAATGACTTTGATGGCGAGGAAAAACTACTGTTTACTACGCTCATTTAATGATGCCTCCAAAAACAAGGTCCTGGTCATTCATGCTTGAAAACAAAAAAGGTATTTACTGCCTTTTCCGGGCAATAACAGCTGTTTACTAGAGAAATGACAAGAAAAACGATTCATAGTTTTTCATGTGACATAACGGCCCCATTGGACCGCCCACATGGACAACAAAAAGCTGCCCTCCACTGCCCAACGACGACAGCTCAGCTTTAACCACGCTGTTAGCCAAGATACCAGATAGTTGTTCAATCGGATGCACAAGCCTGGTGTTTCTTCAGAATCTCGTCTCCAGAGAGGAGGAGTTTGTGAATTTGTGCAATGAGACGTGCCAATGACCCTGGCGAGCACACCTCTCCTAAAACTGCCATACAGGTCAAATCGCAACATTCCCTCCTTTTCCACGGCTACCCAGGCCGTCAATGGCGGGTCATTAAAACTGTAGGAATCGTTAACCTGACAATGGAAAACGTTTCAGAGGCTTGACTTTAACGCTTGCTGGCAAGTAAACTCTATGTTCAGGCAAGTGGAATGATTCATGCAGTGTCCGATCCATCAAGTGAAACGCCCGCTTTTTCAGCCAGCTGGTTTGGTTGAAAGAAAACCCTTAATTCACCTTTTGAGATGTGAAATGTGAAAAAAATCGATCAAAATGAGCTTTCACTTTCAAACATCTAACTCAAAGGCCGGATCCACGATCCTCAGAATAGTTTTTTCTCTCCACCCCTGCCTAACTTACTCACAGCCGAAGAAAAAAACCAACAAAACAAAGACACAGCGCATCTTTACCGGGATAGAAGATTTAGACAATGAAGCAATCAATGGAGACTGATAGCAATTCTTGGGATTTAACCGCATGTTATTCACGGTAAGAAAAGGATGAACTTCTGACAAATATTACTCGCAGCAGCAAAGATAGCAAAAGCAATAAGACGGGTTAAAAAGCCTCCTCCAACTATGCTGAGTGCTTGACAATTCCAAGAAGTATTTATACAATGTAAAAAACATATGCTAAGACTACAGAGGGATCTTTTTAAAGAAAGATTGACATCAGTAATGGATGTAGATTTTGTTTTGTGTTATTATCGTTATTTCAATTTGTCTTGATATATTTTTATACCTACTTTAATGTTGCATTGTTTGAACATATGAAACCTTATAAATAGTATAACCGCTTGTAACGGAAACTGTCAACCTCGGTTGAAATACTACTTGATGTAAACAAGGATGTGAAAAAGGAAATACCTTCAGATAATGGCTTGGTCGTGTAAAAAGGTTTCTCTAAGGTCACAGTCCCTTTAGATCAGGGGTGGGGAACCTCCGGCCCTCGAGGTAATTCGTAAAACGCACACAAAGAAAATCCACTAGCAAAAAAACTACTATTTTAAACGGGCGACTGACTCTTATTCCTGGCCACGGTCAGGGTCCTTGAACACAACACGAGCAGAACGTGTCATCACGTGGTCACATCATGTCAAAAAACTTCCAATTTTAAACGAGACGGTCTTTGACATCAGTGAACGCAGCGTGGCGAGTGTAAAACAGAGAAAGCTGGACGCGGAATGTCGCACTTTCCAGGAAAAAATGGACGAACGATTATTTCTTTGTGGAAGTAAAAGGCCAGTGTGCCTAGTTTGTGCGGACGTACTTGCGGTGATGAAAAAATAATCTCGAGCGTCATTACTGAACGAAACATGCCGAACTGCACGAGCTGAAAGGACGAGTGCGTTTGGATAAAGTTAACGCTCTTCGGCGGAGTTTGGCCCAACAAGCAGCTCTCTGCAGAGCGGAACATACAAACATGGAGAGATAGAGAGGTAGACCACCACACCAAGAACAGACTGTTCCACCACTGCTGTGCAGTTATCACTGCCATGTGCATTACTCACTTTATCTTCTATCAACCTCTTGGTACTTATATTATTCTTTTATTCTATTTAATCTATACTGCCTTTTTACTTCATATGTTATTTTGCTGTGACAAGATACATTTCCCCGTTGTGGGACTAATAAAGCATTGCTGATTTCTGAAAAAAAGTTGCTTTTTTGCACAGCATATAAGAAATGAATGGGCTGTGTCTTAAAAAAAATGTTTGCAGAGGTTATGAGTTCAATAATTAGTATGGCCCTCGAAGAATGTTGTAAAAAATGGATAGGAAAAAGGTTCCCCACCCCTGCTTTAGATACCCCTAATCATATGTTTATCATGCAAGAATTTCTCTTCTGCTCGCTAAGTAAACAATTATAGAAATAAGTTGAACACATGAGAAAGCATTATCAAACGCAAAGCTAAATCTTAGTGGATGTGTCCTGTTCGCAAGTGTTTCCATCCACGCTAATGTCCAAAATTAGGATCATGATGACTCACAAATACTCAACAACTCAAATGCATAATGGAGAGAATGCATGGAAATACTGTGGTGGAATTATATAGTCGCCATTGTTCGATTACGGCGAGTAAGCCGTCAAGCCGAAAAAGCATAATTCCTGAATCCCATTATGAGTCATGGTCTCTTGACGCCAGTGATTTTGTAGTGACTGTTCAAGCTTACAATATTAAAAGGGAAAGAAATAAAATGCTCAATGTGCTCTAAGCTTTAAAACTTTTCATTGCAATATACCCCAAATATTCCAGTTAGCATAATAAATTAGATTAATTTAAATAACTTTTTTATCACCAGTCCTCCGCACCAATGGTATATGCTAAAGTTATTCACATAGTGCTCTTTAAAGATGAATTATACCGTAAACAAGAAACACCCTGCAACTGTAATGAAGCACAATAGCAACATGTACATTTCCACATTCTATAAAACTTACATTATGTAGCAGCTATATCGATGGCAGATGTTCCCTTGAGCTGCAACAGAATGCACTCTGGTGGTTGGTTTAAAGTCCCACTCATCACATCTCCCCTCCCTCCTGCCAGCCTCCTCATTGACAGTCAAGTCACATTCAAAACAATCCTCAGGCAATAATTGCCATAAACAGAAAAAACCTGTTTATCTGGTCGGAACAGCAGTCCCAATGAATACACTCTACCATGGGGAGTGAGGGGAAAAACAGGAAAGAATGAATCCTTGATATTCATACAAAAGAATGAAATCAATTTGAACCAAATACACATCTCCCTTTTCTCTCCCTCTGTTTAGCTTATTTGATGCTTTGGGTAAAAAAAAAAAATGGTTCCTACACTTTGAAGTGTACAAGCAGCACACCCTGTCTGGTTGATAATTATAGATAAGCTCGGCA
This sequence comes from Cottoperca gobio, assembly GCF_900634415.1. Classification (NCBI taxonomy): domain Eukaryota; kingdom Metazoa; phylum Chordata; class Actinopteri; order Perciformes; family Bovichtidae; genus Cottoperca; species Cottoperca gobio. Next base: position 4,954,238 of record NC_041370.1, on the reverse strand, counting down.
CTGGCATTATCAGTACCAGGGTAAGCTGTTTCCTAATTATATGAGGAGAGATAGAAACCTGTTACTGCACCTGCTATGGAATGAAATGTTCGTAACGTGGTAAGTGAGGCCTCTGATTGTCCAATCCAATGTGGCAATCTTTTATCTCATGCCACTGATTTGTAAATTAAGTGGTAGTATTTAGCCATGGCTACTCCACTAGCTTAAATAATTGTAGAGTTATTAGGCCAGATGCCAGATGCCTACGAGGATCGGTGTCTGCAAGGCTCAACAATAGGGCACGGTTTACACATGCCTGAATGCAGGCGAGTGATCATCGCCTCCTGTTGGGTTAGTAGATCCGCCAGATTGGTATCGACACCAATAATTAACTTATTGATTTAATCGTCTATTTGGCATCCACATTAAATACAGTTTGTTTGACAATGTCATCGTAAAACCCAGGATCTCTGCTATCTGTTCAATTAATTTAGTCAAGATGGACCTGGCCTCATGTTATCTTGTATAAAAAGTATTTAAATGAGTTCCACACAGTGAGGTCTACAGATATTACATTTGGGGAAAAAGAGAGCACTAGTATCGAATCGGTACTCAATATTGGCAGCTACCCTGAGTTTTGGGTCTTGGAATGGGAACTGAGAGAGGAAAATAGGATCAGTGTATCCCTAGTTCTCATCGTCGTGTTTTAATTACTTTATCAATCCATCTATTTTCTTTACAGGCCTGAGCCTGTCCGAGCAGGAATGGCTGACCTGTTCCGTCCTGGACATTGTATCACAGGGCTAACACTCATATCGTCAGAGAACCACAGACACACACTTCATCATACCTAACCTGCAATTCTTAAGACTTTGAGAATGAGGGAGAAAACCACTGACATGGCCAGGACACGTCGGGCTGGCACATCTAGCAACTCACTTGCACAATCGGGCAAGTGGTAAAAAATAATCAAACACATCGTTTTTTCCGAAACTGATGGCGGTTTTAGCTAAGGGGTAAGACATCTTGCTTCATCCTCAACTCTTTTGAGAGTCGATCGGGCACTCGCGAGAAAATGGTGGCAGGTAAAGAGAAAGTTTTTTGAGCTAAATCACAAGTGAGTATTTTAATTATCCTGAAGTGAGATACGTAGCGTATCAGTAGCGCAACGTATCAATGTCAGGCCCTGTATCGTAAATAGCATATTAGAAAATGTGAGTTCAATAACGACAAGTGTATTAAGCTACAGTTATTTAGGGGTCACCTTTTGGTGATTTTTAAAAACAGTTAAATATCTAAATAGCATAGAGCTACTTGCTACTAGCTACTCTCTAAACTACGGTGGCTCTATAGTTTCAGACAGAATGAATGAAAAAGGCTCACTACCACCGTAAATGTAGTAAACATAATGTCTCTGGCTTAGAAAATATGTGATTGGGTTACTGAAGTAACGTTTAGGTGGAAATGGCCTTTTGGTAGAATCAAGGTTTTATTGTTTTGGTACTATTCATAGAATAATACATAGGCATTGTGTTGGGAAGGTCTATAATACATAATATATTATTAACATTAATCCAATAAATATAACCAAAGTTTAGCAACATACCCTGATATGTATGACATTTAAATGAAATAGGCCTTGTTAAGATTTCATTTTAAATGTATTTTGTACACTGTCGGTCAAATAGTCCTTCGAATATCAATAGTATCGAATAAGTATCGCTTCGCTATCATGATACAAAAGTTGGTATTGGTATCAAAGTCAAAATGTTGGGATTGTGACAACACTAACCCTAACCATTCAGCCAACCTGCCACCCTAAGGTTGTTTCCTTCAATTGTAAAGTAACATGAACAAATATTATCAAATTTAAAATGTTTTTACAGAAGGAAATGTTTATATTAAAAGAGGTGGCCTACGTTAGTTCTCTTATATTTACTATCACTTTTTAAGTATATATTCTGACAATCATCAGTAGGATACTTGATAATGAAAATGAGTGATGATATGCAGCCCTCTCATGGAGACTTTCAGTACTTTGTATGTTAATTTCATCCTTAGTCATTTTTACAAAAGGAATATGGTATTAAGTTAATTTGCAAATCAACCAATTTGAGCAGAGCACTGACGCACAACTAACCAAACTAGTATTTTATGTGGAACATTTATGGAATTGCACCACTACAAATAACATGCCAGTAGGTACCCAGATTGGGCGCCAGGAGAGCCCTTTACTTGAGAGGTGGAATTACATTTTTGTGACATTCATTTCCCTCTCCAGAGTTGCACAAGGCTCATTCGGTGGTGCCGTGGGGCTTGTTGGTTTCCAAGGTAGTGATGTTAGGTCCATTAGAATAGACTTTCACTTTACTTGTTGAGAATAAAAAGCTGGCTTATCAAAGCCACAGTTGTGAAATGCTGGGTGTTTTAGGGACAAGCCTCGGTGGGTGGCTTCAAAGTGCACTTTATCACCCCGGGGAGTCAGAGAAAATCACTTAGTGGGACGACGCTTTTCCCTTTTAGAGGAGCCCTCGTGGACAGAGATGGTGGTGGAAGCACATGAGATTCCATGACACTGAACACGCTAACCAGGCCATAAGGACGCTGTTATATTTTGTTATATGTTGTTGTATTTTCCACCTATGAGTCCACATGATGATAACATGGGCTGGGGGTCGCAACTGAGGCTAAGAACAGCTTAGAGCACAAGGTTTAATTGCTTAATGGGGTTGGATACAGAGACTCAGCATATCTGAATTAGGACACACATTTCTACCTGTTCATGAAATGCATTCATCACACCAACAAGACAACAGAGTTGCACAGATGTATGGAAAAAACTATGCCACATTTCCAACCACTCCCAGGTGATGGCACCTCATTTGGCGGCATCGTCAGCCATTGTAGTCCCCATGGAAGAGCGAGAGAGACTAGTCTGTTGGACCAGTCCCAGGGTCAGAACACTGCTGTGGGAGCATCTGACTGCAAGACACTGATGAATGTAAGGAGACTGAAGCCTACTAGCCATCTGGCAGGCTGGAGACACTGATGGTAGAGTACCATTGATTTGTGTCATGTCTACAGTGGTCGATTTATGAAATTTTAACAAAGGGAACAGTGGCCTGTGCAGGCGGTTGAGACCAGGAGATCTTGCACAAGGCTGTGGAAAAAGCAAACTATAAAGTAGATAAGAGATTCTACAGATATATAATAAGGACAGCCATATATTCAATGATGCTTGGTAATTGTTCTTAATTTTGCTACCACCTTTACAAATAAATAATTCTAAATTCTCATTAAAAAGTCAGACTTAATTTGTAAATGCAGGCAGTCGGTATATCGAGACTTCTTGTAATTAATTATAGAAATTATGACAAATCTGCTGCATTGTTTAGTTATATTTTCTGACTAGGCCTACTGGAGATATTACAAATCTGCACTTAAAGTAAATGGTATTAAAGTGCAAATCACAGAAATGTGTTTCAAAATCAGTGTAATGGCTGTATTTTAAGAGAAAAGTATTATAAGAGAAAAATAAAAAGCATTTTCTTTCTCATATGGGATCATTGTCATTGTGTAGCTGGATCATTATGGCCCACATATGGAGAGGAGACTTGGAAAGCAGAGAGGATGATATTAGCCTCTCAGCATGGGTGAGTGGACTGAGGGGGAGATTTCAGGAAAGAAGAAAATGTCTTTTTTTTACCAAGCATCTGTTTGTGTTGTGAAACATCCTCCCAAATCACGATATTGTTTCACAAAATGCTGTGGATGAATGAATACTGTCCTGTGCAGTGATGTGTAGCAGTCACATCAGTTATGTCAATATATGTCATACAGTAAATCCATATTCAACAAACTGGCTTTGTCATTCTTAATTATGAGTGTGACAACTTGCTTATTGACAACATTAAAAACTGAAAATGGAAATTGAGGATTTTGAATCCTCAATTTAGACTTTGCATTTAACACATACAAGTATCAGGAGCAGTGAGCAGCTATGATATTATCAGCTCCCGGGCAGCAGTGTGAGGGTCCGGTGCCTTGCTCAAGGACACCTTAGCAGTGCCCAGTAGGTGAACTGGTACCTCTCAAAGTACCAGTCCACACTTCATACTTCCACTCAGGGACTTGAACCGGCTCCGGTTGCCAAGCAAAGTCCCTACGGACTGAGCTACTGAGCCACCGTATTAAATGTATACATCATGTCATTATTACCTTCAGATTTCTATAAACAGATTTTAGGAAACAGCCAGCAGATTTGTCCAGCAATCTCAATATCCACCCAATAAGAGACAGATTTAGTAAAATACTGTTTTCATTTATAGCTGAAACAATTAGTTGATGAATTGATCATTTGACTAATTATCACTTTAATAACCGATTAACTCATGTCATTTTTATTTATTTAAAACAATCACTGGTTTCAGCTTCTCAAAAGAGAATGTTTGCTAGTTTTCTAGTCTTCTGAATATCTTTTGGACAGTTGGTCAGATTTAATTAAAAATTAAGCAGTTTTCTGCTTCTTATCTGATACTAGATTCAACAAAGTAGAGACATGCCCAGAGATAAATCGGTCGCCTGGGGTTCAATAATTAAAAGTCCCATTCATTTTTTCCCCCCACAGACAATTACAGAAGCAGTTGGAGCAGCTCCTGGTTGAATCATCAGCACAGTGTTGGCCCTACAGCACATCTGACAAACTACACTAGGAATGCGCACAAAACAACATAATTAACAACAGACTTGCCAGATAGCTGGGTGATCAACACCGACACTAACGTTAGCAGACATACAGATGCGTGGTGTAATAGTTCAACTGCACAATGAAACCCCAGCGATTAAACAATAAAACGAAGCGTTACTCACCATTAAACAGCCGAAGGCGTTGGTGTAGAATTGTCTCCTGGTAGTTTCCCTCCAGACGTTCATGGACAAGCTTCACTTACTGGGCCTTCCGTGTAAAGATGGAACATTATAATTATATCTATTAAATCCAATGTACTTCATGAGTGTAACAAAGACAATATTGCCAAAGCGTCAAGTTAGTTAGGTAATTATTTACGGGCTGCACCTGAACAATGCTAACGCTAGCCGCTGAGATGCTAGCATTAGCTAACGTTAGCTGCTGGAGTTGATCAACTCCGCTGATTTTCCTCACTTATTGCGCTTGTTTCGAGTAAAAGTAGTTTATTCAGAATCAGACTTTTAAACTCCCAGTGTAGAATATAGGTAACAATGCATTGTAAAGCATTTCCCATAGTCTATTTTTGACATAAGCTAACTTAACTTAATTAAAAGCGCGGTTGCACATCCACTTTCGGTCACATTAACGGTCACTACCAGCTCAACCCTTCTGAATGAGGGACATTTGTTCAGTGTATAATAAATATTTCTTATTCATGTATTTAAAGTATAAACTAATGTATTTGAATTTTTAAACGATGCATTTGTTTCATCTACAAATAGGCCCAATGAGCAACTATAGAGGAGGTCAGAAGCATACTAGTCAGTTAAACTAGTGTTGTTAAATACATGTAGATTCAATTATTTAATCTTTGGATTCTGGATTTGTTCTTTAACTATGGAGTAGTCCAGTGTTTTGTTTCTGTATCAAACAATAAAGTGTCTTGATTGTGCAGATAAGGCTCATTGGTATTATGGTATTTACTGCAATTTTAGATAACTAACAAACAAAAGGGTTTTGATTTTTTTATCCTCTGCTGCTTTGTTGCGTTTCCATAGTGGTGGACTGTCTGTGGTTTAGACACATCTGTTACAACCCTTACAATGCATTTTGAAATGTGAAGTTGTAGGCTAATGTCTGAAATTCAGCAAGCTGAGCTAGTGACACCCTGCGGCAGAGTGAAGCAAACCAAGTTTGAAAACCTCTGACAGTAGATAATGGTTTACTAGGGCCCCAGTGCATGTCAATTGATAGTAAAATAGGTTACCAAAGATTGCTACAAGCATACTTTGACTAGTATGGGAGAAGACTGAAACAGGCTAAGGATTTGTTAATGGATTTTTACAACAGTGGGAGTCTTTGACGTCCAGCTTTGAAGGCAAACCTGCAGCAAAAACAAAGATGTCAACATCTGTCTGTGGCTAATGTGGGTTTTTAATTCTCATGGGCATTCAGGAATAGTAGAAAAACAAAGGAAAATAGCAGATTTCAAAATCTGCTTAAAGCTTTATTTTGTTCCTGTAATCCACCTAACTTTCAAAGATCTATTTTCTTAAATACAACTTCAACTCAATCAGTTTAACTCTGAATAATAATAATAATAATAATAATAATAATAATAATAATAATAATAATAATAATCAGGCAAATATTCATTATTATAAAGGATCTGCTCTCCATGCAACAGTAACAAACATTACTTTGGAGGCATCAGAAACAGCTTGAACCACAGTGGCCTTACAGCCCGGGAAGCAACTGAAAGTAGCAGCAAAGCACTTTTCTTTCTTTTAAGAGTCATTACATACAAGGATTAGAGGACAAATTCCAGGAAAAAGCATTAGCAATTAGACGTCCAGCAGCCGTCAAGGTATGTAATTATAGGCAATGTGTGTGATTAGGGTAAGAGGTTCAATAAATTACATTAACATACTTTTAAAATCACAAGGGAGAGTCTACAACGACCTAAAAGAGGCAGAATGCATGTATTGATTTCCCTTCCCCCAATGGAAATTTATTTGGTGGCTGCTGAGCAATGAGGGCCATTCCAGTACTCAATTTCCTGAAACAAACAGTTGAAACTCTACAGAGTAAGTGAGTGCTCTGCAGAAAATGTGGCATGATTTTTTGTTTTTAATAAAATAGAACAAACTCTTAAGCTCTTGGCCATTTTGTCATTAGTTATTGCTGCATTTCACACAGAAGTTTGAAGGATATTTAATTTTCCTGCCTTGTTTGGCACAGAGGAATTAAAGCAAAACACACCTTTTTCTCTTGTTTTGCTGTTACCAAAGTCATCAGGCATTCCTGCCCCTGTTCACTTCACTCTATTTTACTTAATTTGAACTCCAGAAGGGCTCAAAAGTGCAAGATGCAGTGGAAAAACAATAAAGAAATGACAGATCACAGTGTTTCCTGACCGATTTGATATTTGCAGTGTTTCATATACTGCCAGTGGTGTCTCACTAATGAATCTGATGAAGTTTGTTATTAAAGGGAACACAACTTGCTGACAAGAGCGCACTAATTGATGGGACAGAGTGATAAAGTTTAAAGGCTGATTAAGTAAAGTTGTCTTCATGTTTGGGCAATGTTGATGCATACAGCTGACAGTTCCAAACTCTTCTTGATGTCAAAGTGTGTGCATGTGTGCGTGTCCATTGTAGGGTTGCCTGGCAGAGCCTGAAACGCAGCTGTTGGCTTTAATCGACTTTTCGGATAGGGAAGATTTTCCAGTCCAGGGACACACACCTTCAAATCGGCTCAGAAGCTTGCTGGCAGGGAAGGGAGCCCCATCTCCATGGTCAAATGGCACCTTTCAACCCGTCTGCTGACGGGCTGGCTGTGAGAAGGGGCTCAGGGTCCAGGGGAAGGGGCTGGCAGCACCAGCACGGCAGTCTTTTACGGTGGAAGAACCTAATTGCACAAGGCATCTCCAAACCCCACAGAACTGGCAGCTGTCCACACCTTTCCCTTGAGCTGGCTTAGAGGAGTGCATCACTCGTATGAAAATCATGCTGGAAGCACAAACCAAGGGTTTTCGAAAACTTCACCTGAAGTTTGAATCTGTAAATGGTCTCTTTTTCTCCATTCCAACTCCACTCAAAGGAGTATGTTCTGTAAAAGGTGCATACAATGAAAAACTTCAGGTCAGAGTTTATGTTGAGAAAGCAATGGTGGCTTCTGTTCCTGCATGGTACAATTCAATGTGAATGATTGAAATCAATTTGACAAAAGGTGTATTTAACATGCAGACTTCAAGTTCAAATATACAAACTGACCTCTGATGTCCCATATGTATAATATGACTGATACCAAAGCTTACCAAAAATAAAGCCATTTCCTTTGCCCTTGGATGTCTTGATTGTGTGTGCATGCTGAGCACTTTTACAACCACATCACCCCCTGTTGTCCATCTTCCAGCTGTCTGATATGTGGGCCCTGGTGCTCCTGTTAACTGCTTGGAATAGCAGTTTAAGTGGAGTGTCAGAGCCCACAGCGAAATGGTTGCCATTCTTCAGGAGGAAAGTATGCGGCACATGCCATCATTAAGCGGATGAGACCATCAAGGTGATGTAGGCAGTCTCCATGATACTCCTTAGTACTATCAATTCTGCTTATGGAACCACTTACCTCCCAATGGCCCCGTAATCTATTTTTAATATTTGCCAGATAAGTGCACTCACAGACATTCTTCAAGGAAAGGCCGGACTTTTTACCATTAGTCAAACAAAAAAAGGAAAAGAGACATATGTACTCTAAAAACGTAGAAGTGGTCCCAGATACTGAATGTACCCAACGCATTTGTATGTATATTTTATTTTTCACTTGTATGGTTATGATGGCATGCATATTGACAGGTGGAGATAATTTAAGGCACACAAACATCTAGAATTAGGAAGGAATGCTGTCACTCTCCAGCTGATGATTGACTTTGCATCTTGATGTCTAATGTGACGCCTCATTTGAATCATGCCTAGATATAACTCAAAGACTAAAGATGTTTAGCATAATAAAGTTTATATTTAACAATGTTTTAGAGTTTGGTTTTTTAGAGCACCAAACAGAAATTGATTTCATTTTCTCTATTTCTAAAACACCATTTTGAAATCATGATTTTAAGCAATTCTTATTAAAGAGTAATTTAACCCCCAAACCCCTTTATTTATTTATTCAGCTGAAACCTAATTTCTATGGGTATTTAGTAATGTTGTTGATGGATTCAAGTCAAAATAGAGTGTGAAATATTTGAATTCTACATAATGTGTTATAAATATGCAGCACTAATGCTAATCACTAGCGCTTATCTCTAGCATACACTTATCTAGCGCTAAATGCTAATTCTAATTGCTAGCATACATTACTCAGCCTTGCATGTAAACTCAAATTCACAAATGTTTATAAGAGTTTAGGCTATACTATGTTTTGTCACCATAGCAGTCTCTTTACATCTCTTATCTAAACATAATCATAACGATAGTCAACATGCTTGCGATTAGCATAAGCGTTTCACAGGCTAATTAAGAGGGTTAGGGTGTTTTTAAAAATCTAAAATACTTATATTGACATCTGCCCTAAAAAATGCAGCCAAACTCTAATCTGTTGTATATCTAAAGTAATAATACAGTATATCTCAAAAGTGAGTACACCCTTTAGATTTTTGCAAATATTCTGTTATATCCTTTCAGGGGATAACATTATCCTACTGAAACTTTGATATAACTTAAAGTAGTCAGTGTGCTGCTTGAATAACAGTATAGATTTATTGTCCTTTGAAAATTACTCAGTACACAGCTGTTAATGTCTAAACAGCTGGCAACAAAAGTGAGTACACCCCATAGTGAACATGTCTAAATTGTGCCCAAAGTGTCAATATTTTGTGTGACCACCATTGTTATCTAGCACTGCTTTAACCCTCCTGGGCATGGAATTCACCAGAGCTGCACAGGTTGCTTCTGGAATCTTCTTCCACTCCTCCACGACGACATCACGGAGCGCACGGATGTTGGACACCTTGCACTCCTCCACCTTCCTCTTGAGGATGCCCCACATGTGCTCAATTGGGTTTAGGTCTGGAGACATACTTGGCCAGTCCATCACCTTAACCTTCAGCTTCTTCAGCAAGGCCGTTGTCATCTTGGAGGTGTGTTTAGGGTCATTATCATGTTGGAAAACTGCCCTACGGCCCAGTTTCCGAAGAGAGGGGATCATGCTCTGCTGCAGGATGTCACAGTATATATTGGAATTCATGTGTCCCTCAATGAAATGCAGCTCCCCAGTGCCGGCAGCACTCATGCAGCCCCAGACCATGATGCTGCCACCACCATGCTTGACTGTAGGCAAAACACATTTGTCTTGGTACTCCTCACCAGGGTGCCGCCACACACGCCGGACACCATCTGACCCAAACAGGATCAAACTTATCTCAAATGATTCTTTCGGATTTGTTACATTTGTATTGTTTTCAAGCTCAACAAAAAAAAAGCAAAGAAAAGTAGGAACAAGTCTGCCTGCCTGTAGCACAAGGGATTACGATTATAGACAATCCTTAGATGGCAGTATTCAACCATTGCAGAACAACAGGAAACTACTATAGAGAGGCAGAAACTGTAAGCTTCTGTAAGGTCACATTCTCCTCCTTTGAAATCACAAACCACTTTGCTAAACTCAACAATGTATACACAGGGAAAATACAAGCCCCATAATATGTATAAATCCAGACAGATGTTAGGGATTTACAGGAGGTGACTCTATAATGGGAGGGAAGAACTCACATTGTCAAATACTAAAAGCATGACATATTGATCTGTATGCTTTGGAAAAGTTGGGTAAACTTGAAAATATGAATTAGATTTTCAAGACTTTCTATAGTGTGATATGGAAATGTTCAGTTACAACCATTACTAAGCATACAGCATTTCAAATGATTGCATTAAAAACAGGAAATCAAATTATAAGAAAACAGGGTATATTATGAAAATGTTAATTGAACTGAATTTATTAGTTTCTTATAATAAAAATGCTCCTGTTCAGCAGTCAACTACCAAGTATAGGAAATCAGAAGTACTGACAGCACCTGAACACATGTCAAACCATCACCAAGCTGCCTGGAGCAGACCTTTAAAATATAAATGGGATAAAGAATGTACATTCTCTGGTATAACCCCTGAACATTGATATGTGACGCGTTAGTATAAGGACCACATTCACTTCTCATCATTAAGGCAGAACTGCCCGGAGCAATGACTTACAATGAACTGGTATAAGTGTAATATACTGTAACCAGTAGCTGAGCAATATTGAAGCTGAGTCTCTTTGCTGTTGTGTCTTTCGCTGCTTTTGACTGGTTTGAAATGTTCTTCAAATACGATAAACAAACTATTATCAAAATAAACTGCAAATGTTATGTAGTTGTGTTCACAGAATACACATACAGTGTTTTTTTTTTACAGTATCACAAAACATATTATAATCGCAATCGATTTTTCCGATATTTTCCCCCTGAAGCCCCGACCCCACTGCAGCAAAGATTATTAATATTGAGGGTGTTGCATGTTCAAATTGCTACAAATTCGACACCGCACGTCCTTCAGTGGGAAGTAGATCGGATGAACAGTTCTCGAGATATGAGGACATACCCGCCACACCACACACACACACACAGACAGAGATTCCTGGCTTTACAGTTAGATAAATACATGATATCGTCAGTATTGAAACCTCAGTTATTTTTGCAATAAGTAATGTTTCCCATCTGGATTTAGATTTAGATTTGACATGAAAACTATCCATTCACAAATGTGAGTTTTATTTGAGTGAATATTATGTGCCTTGAATAAACACACCATATACTTTCAATTTGATGTTGAAGCAGCATTGACCTGTTTAGAAAAATTGCTATTACATTAAGCTGGACAGCATCACAACAGGACACAACAAACACAATCCAAGCAGTAAAATAACATATAATAATAAATAACTGATTTGACTTGATGAGCACCATCCCGGTAATTCCACAATCTTTGCTCTGCTGGTAATTGCTTTAGAGTCTTGGCAGTGGTAGAGAAGTCAAAATAATTGGATCAGACGACCACATATGCCATGGCTCATACACTTGTCTGTTATTCATGAGATGCCTTCGTTTTTTTTTTTGCCCGTGCAGGGGTTGTTTGCACCCTGTCTGGTTCCAATGGCAGACAGAAGCTTTGGTTTAGTACCATTCAAGTAGGAATATTTTATTGAAGCGATCAAGTTCAGTTTATTTGTACACATATAATGAGTGCCATTCTAATGTAAGTTTAGCAGTTTAAACGTATTTTCTTCACAGAATGTAGTGGTCTAACAGAGGCCATCGTGTGCCGTTTATAGAAGCTTCTTCCGACTGCTCGGCCAGGTCGAGGGCTAACTGAAGTCCGTTGCAATACAGAGGTTTCAAATAGAGAGTTTCATAATTATTTGGGCTTTATACATTTTACACAGACTTTAATTTTAAACCTTGTATTGCATGTTAGGGTTAGTCCATACATGTGATGATATCAGTCTATATGCTTAATGTTATCCAACATGTTGAGTATTTTTTTCCATCTTGTAAAAGGTCTTTTAATGGATGCAACAGGTACAAGAAAATAATTGTGTCTACATGTCTTTACAACATATACACACATAAACTTGCCTTGACTTGTTTTTTCATCTTACACAAGCGCGTTTCTAATAGCCTACTCAATTATTGACTACATCTAACCTAAAGCAATAGAATCTCCCAAAACACACACATCTAAGCATCTACTAACACTATTTTACTATCATGGTGTTACACTGGCACCAGCAGGAAATGGACCCAAAAGCACAACCCACAGACAAAACATTTTAAGCAACAGTCTTTACCTAAAAAGGCAAAACATGTCCATAAAAAACCTAAACAGAACAGAGTAACGAAAACACTTGACTAACTGCACGATGGTGAAACAACGCAAGTTAACAAATACGAGGAATTAGCACTAGGAAGAAAGCTGGGACACTTTCTGAAACAGAAGTAATCAGAAGAACAAGACACAGCTGGAGGCAGAGACAAAGGGCAGCAGGTTGATTAGACACATGACGATCAAATCAGGGCGGGGCAAACAATCACAAAAGGCGGGAAAACACACAAAGACAGGAAGTAAAATGAGACATGACTCTCAGCCTGAGAGTCTCAGGCTGTTGTGTCTGTATTCTGACGAAAAATGGCGCCCCTCGACCCAGCAGTAGCGGCAAATGGATATACTTTTAAATGCAAGTATTGGGTTTCAACTTGCTCGAATAGTTAACCATTAGTGATGGCGAGATGAATCTTCATGAAGCATTGAAGCTTTCCATCCAATTGGTTCGCTCATGGGCCGAAGCTTCATGGTGCTTAGATTTAGATTTGGTATATTTACTTGCTCACAAGGAAGATGATGCTGGCGTGCATAACAATTGTTTCGCTAGTTGGCTGGCTCCATAATGATCCAATACAAACGCAATACCAACAACTCAACAGCAACAATGCATACTACGACAACAACAACCCACAAATTTGCGGTTATATAAAGTGTTGATTATGAGGGGGCTCAATTGCGGTTCTCTCCCCCTTATATTTCGAATCGCACGCCAAACCCGCGAACCTGTTCCTGAATCAGTCACGTGGCACGCCAGGTTCGTGAGGCTTCGAACGTCATCAACACAAGCCTCGATACGCACTTCACAAAAATCTTACGCGTTTAATCGACACACGCTTCGAAGCCTCGACACGGAAACACACATCACTACTAACGATACAAATGTTATAAAATCAAAGGACCTTAAAACATAACATTTTCGCTAAAATGATGGTTAAGTTACGGAACGTTAGCGGCGATGCTAGTTAAGCTAGCTGCTCAGCAGCTGTTAGGAGTGGCTGCTTGGCTGCCGGCATCCGACCTAAGTTAGCCTTTTAAAGTAGAACTTTTAAGAACTTAACTTTCAAACCTAAGAGTTGTAAATGTTGATTTATATTTTACAAAGATTGTGGCGTCTGTATAGATAATGTATACTTCATATTACCTGCTTGGTTTTCTGACAGTTGACTATCACTTAAACAGTCCAGTGCAATCGTTCGGATTGATTATACATATTTTATTATTCATAATATGTGTACTTTGAAACTTAATCTCTTTTGTTTAGTGGTGTATAGCTAAACTTGTTCTAACATTTTGTTTTGTTTTAGGGAGAAGGAGACGGAGGCAGAAGAGAGGAGAGGATGGAGAGCAGGGAGAGGATGGACATACTCTTCTCTCTGCTGGAGAAACTTGTTGACAAATGATCGAACAAAGAAAATGATTATTATAAACAAAAGTATTATAAAACAATATAACATTTACAGTATACAGATAAAGTTTGCTGCTGGACTTGGCACGCTGCCACAATAAAAACTATTCGGCGGATATTAAGGGGTAAATTATTCCTGTTTGTTATGGTTCTGTAAATGAGTCAGTCCTTGATATGAGCGTTAACAGCAAAGCTGGTGTTGCGGTTATGTGTGTTACTGCAGTTGTTGAAAAGAAATGTTGGCTTCTTTGAGTTAATGGTACAGCTGAACTATGTTGCCATGCTTGAGGATATATTTTGCTCAATGGTGAGCCATGAGAGGCTGGAGTGTAATATTTCAGTGCAGTGCTAAAAGTTCTAAAAGCTCTGTTCTAAAAGTCACAAAATACTATGTGAAGGTGTATGCTGTACATTGACCTCTGATGTAAATACCCCCTTTAATCTCAAACCCTGACGAGCAGTGATGCAGCAGACCGATGTGCAGAAATATGGAGAATTTAGTAAGTGATCCTTATCATTCTCTGTGAGGACAGTGCTGAGCATGGCAAGGTCACCAGCATGACAGCGTAAGGTCATCAGCACCATGCTAGTCCGCCTGCTGCTCCTCAAGCCTGACCTTGTCAAAGTCAAGTGTTGAGTTGCTAATGCCCCCGTAACCCAGCGTGTGCAGCACTAGAAGCTTTCTCCGATGTTATGTGGACGGACGTAGCCACTGGCATTACTGATGAAGCTAACACTCCTAATTGCCTCTGCGTGATTCCCAGGCTTGACCCAAACTTGGCTGCTACTTCATCTCCCTCTCGTCTGTCTCCACTCCGTCTTTGGAGCCGCACCCATAGCGGGACAGCTGGCTCACATCCAGGAGCATCAAAAATATTGTCAGGACCACTCTCTGTGCTCCCACTACCCCTCTCTCCAAATTAACCTTTAAATCAAAGATGGAGTCCTCTCCTCTCCTCTCCTCCCCTGCGTCTCCCTCATCTTGTCCTCTGGGTGAATTAATAAAACCCTAATTTCCTTATTAGCCCTGTCAATTCATGCAGGGAGTAATAGGCACTACATGGGGAAGTGCTCTCTTACATACAAAAATGTTCCGTTGACAATTAGCTTCCTGGGAGCTTTCAGGGGGGAGGGGGGGTCTTTTAGTCTGAAAGCGATTTTGGGCTTTAATTTGAGTGTGCAATTGTGTGTGTGTGCGTGCAGGGGCTGTTCAGACAGTCAGTGTTCCTGCTGATTGCAAGAACATTTGCAGTGTTTTCTATCTATTGTGAAGGAAACCTTCTCAACAGGATGTTTTGACATTTGACTCAAACAGCAGGACACCAGGAGGATGCTTACCATCTCAATCGAACCTTTCACTCCATCTGTCCAGAAGACCACGGCCACAGCAGAGCACCGAGGTCATGTCCTCTGTATTTTGTTGGGGAATTTGGAGGTTTTAGTAACCTGGGGGAGTTTGCTTTCTACAATAACAATGCTGATGGGAGTTTTATTTGTTAAGCAGGCATTTGGTCATACATCCAAGTTTTGGACAAATACAAATGTGGACCTGATGATGGTGCTAGATGAAAAGTTATGGGATCACCAAAGTTGTTAAAATTCATCATGAGGGTGACATGAACATCTTTACCAAATTTAGTGGCAATCCATCCAATAATTGATGGGTTATTTCAGTCTGTGGTGGATCAACCTTTGCTGCATGTCGTGCACTCGCTCTTTCTCCCTTTCATGTCCATCTGTGGCTGTACTATCAAATGAGGGCAACATAAAAAGGTTTATAATTTTATGGGTACAGGGTTTTCATTTTTCAGTGACCAAAGTCAAAATGATTTAAACGATACAGAGGTGTCTGGTTATAACGTGGTGGTGCTTTTGTGGGATTTGTACTCATGATCTCAATATATAAACGATTCTGGCTTCAGTTCTGCACATGACCCGACTTTGAATTTTTGATAGGGGTCCGTCTGACAACTCAGTATCCCTGTAACAACAGTCTTACTGCGCCTGCATTGAAAAATCATTAGTGTTTTGTGGTTTTCAAAGTGGCCGATAAACAACTCAAGACAGTTAACTGCCCTTGTGGGAGGCCTCCAGAATAATAATTTGTCTGTATGTGCCACATTTCGAGCCAATGGATTCTGGTGTGAGAAGTGTTGTTGATGAGTTTTACACCGTCTTGTCTCACTAAAGCAGATTTGTAATTGGACAAAATCTCAACATGCATTTACAAGCTTTTTATTTTGCAGAGCTTTCATCTGCATCTCATGGACTCTCTCTTCTTTCCTATGACAACTAAGCAAAACGTTTGCTGAGAAAGGCTGTAAGATGCAGTTGAAGGCAAAATAAACTAGTGAAAGTGAACCACAAGATATTGTTAAAAGTAACATTTTAATATTGTCAAAGGATTGTTTCCAAGGTCAAGAATGAACCTTCATCATCGACATATTATTTAATAACTAACATTTAAAAATACTCTCCTGACTCTTTTATTTGATGTGTTTACAGATATTTAAAGGTCATCTTTGCATCAAATGATTTGTATTATTGCAATCGTGTTCTATGTTCTCCTGTTTTCATTAGTATCAACTCTAACCAATCTTTACATCATTTCCTGTTCTCCCAGAAATTACAGCCCCCACATATTCAGAATGTGTTTTGAGGGTGTGACATTTGTTCATCTGTACGTGTGTACACATGTATAACATCAACAACCTTTGTTGACATGCACAGAATCCCTCATCCCCCTGAGGGCAGACTGGCTGACAGTGGTGTGCTCAGTCCCCCCCCTCCCTGACAGGTCACATGGTGATTTATAACTGTGAGTCACAGATGAGAAAGAACAATATACGGTGGAAAAACTGCAGCTTTTCAAGCAGAGGTCAGCGGTTAGACGCTGGGGCAAATGTCACAGGTTCCTCTAAGGTACACTGTCACACAACTAGTGAGATGTTATTTTTGTTTTACTTGAACACTTTAGGTTTATATTATATAACACACTGCTTTGTTTCTTGCCATTTGTTATGCCCTGCGGTGCAAAAAAGTACAGGTTTGCAGCAGAGTGAAAGGTTGCCTTGGAGAAGTGTTGCTGTTTCCGTAAAGATGCCAGTTGTGTAAGAAAAGGGAAGTTTCAGTTTCCTCTGTAATAAGTTTCGTATGTAGATAATGTGAATAACCAGTGTGTTTTATGTGTGAATTTCTGCTTCAGACTCCAAAAATATAGAGTCAGCATATCAGGTCATTTATAAAACTCCTTTGTGTTACTTACTTACTTGTGTGTCATAGTTGTTATACATATGACCAGATTTGACTTTTAAATCACAAGCTATTTGAAAGCTTTATAGTTAAATGATATCATTTTACAGAAAGTCCCCTTTTGATGTGTTGAAGATCTAATATCAAACCACCTACAATCTGACGTTAAAAGTCAGAATTTGATGGCTTTTAACACATCGACAAAAAGCATGCTTGATTAGCAAGACCCAGCTAAACTCTGTCGGAGTCATTTTCCAGATCCACATGTGATGCGACGGTTGACGTTTGTGATTTCATGTGACTCCGGGGACTCAGTTATGTGGCTTACGCTCAAAGCCGACACACAGGGGGGGGGGTGCGGAGTATTGGCTAGAGGAGCGTGGCTGGTGATGCTGAGGGAAGATGGTGTTCTTTGTTGCAGGGTGTTTTCTCAGTCTCAGCGCAGCAGGGCATCACAGGCTTGCACTGTCAACACATGCCTTTAATGTTGCAAGTTTTCAAAGGAAACATCAAAAAAGGCTTTGCCCATGCTGTTGAGAGTTATTTTTATCTTATGTTTGTACAAATCATCAATGGTGCTCCTAAATCATGAGAGCCTTTGGGGCAAAGAGTTGCATTTTACAGCTCAAAGCCAAGCTGTCAGGATGGGATGTCGACGTTTGTAGTTATACAGATTTGTTTGGACAAAACAACAAAAGAGCAAAGTAGCTTCTAGGACGGATGAACATCGTGGAAGTAATGCATCAGTAAAGTTGAAAACATGCATGAAAGGTGGAATAAGAAGTTATTATTAGTATTAAGTTACAGTGTCACTCTTATCCTATAACATCCATTTCAACAAGTTATATCTGTGTTCATAAATCTGCGTATCTGTTATATGACGCTGACCATGAAGCTGCTGCGACATCATCCTCTACAGCACGTCTATGACGTCAGTCACTGTCACTAGGCACGGCCGACCTGTGTGCATTCTGAGGAGGAGCGTCATGTCCTTGATTTAATTCCTTTTTTGTTGTTTGCAGATTTAACTGAAACCAAGAAATTAATTCTAAGGAATCCATTTAACTGCGTGTTAATCTGCTCTATTCAAAGCTGCAAACACTAATGTAAGTTTAACATGCCCAGCTAATCATCTTACTAACCTAGCATTGCTTCCAAGGCAAGAAAGTTAGCAGATCTTGAACTAACTCAGAATGTGGAGTGAGAGTTTGTGTAAAATAATCTGTATTCAGGCCGGCCTGTCCACTGTAGCCCCGTGTTCTTCGGTCCCTTTTGCTACTATATCAGAGTTTAGGGTAACATAAGCGCCTCTGTCCTGTTTTTGTATTGGATTTGGGGAAGTTTACCCTCCAGCAACCCCAGCCAAACTCATTACCCGAGACAGCGTTCTGTTTGCCAACTCATTGTTTGTCTTCAATGCCTTTTTCTTGACAAAGTGAAACATACCGTTTGAAAATACTGACAATGACGTTTAGATCTAAACTCGGCTTTGCTTCGTTCGTGCGTGAACATCAACTGGTGAAGATCTTTGGCAGGGACACGTCTCTTGAGCCTCGGTGTTTCAGCACGTATGAAGCCATCAAGAGTACCTTAAAAATCCATTTACAGGGTTCGTGATTTAAAGACATCTGGAGAAAGAGATTTCAACACAAGCAAATGGAGTTAATGTAAATCAGCTAGTTAGCTAGAGATGATCAAACCTGCCAGCAGCAGTTGTCATCTTCAGCTGCCAAATCAGTGGTGGCAAGCCAAAGAAATGTGAAGCTGCTTTTGTCTGCCACTGTCTGAGATTAAGACGGATTGTTTCAAATATTACAATGAATTTCAATTGCTAAACCTGCCACTGTCATTACTGTGAGCTGCAAAGGTGCTATTCTAGAACGGGTAAGGCTTGGCGACGAGTCAAATATACTAAACGAGGTTCGTTTTTATGGATTTAAATGTTGCTCCACTTGTCCTACTTAATATTAAGTCATCACCATTGTGTCTGCACTCTTACCTGGTATTTGCTGTGCCCATATTTCTATTTGCACCTAACGTGGTGGAAAGTTCCAAAACGCAAAACTTTTAAATCTCAAAGTTTGTCGCTTGAAGTCAGTTGTTACCGCTATCTCACTTAATCCTTGCATTTCCACTAACCTGAAAAAAAAATACAAAATGATATTTTCAAGGCAGAGCGCTTTGAAAATGTTTAGCACAGAAACACCTTTTGAGGTACAGGAGTCGAGTGCATATTCAACCCCTCTCTCTCTCTCTCTCTCTCTCTCTCCTTCCTCTCACTGTTTCAAAGTTGTGATAAGATGTGACAGTCTATCAAACCTCTGTGAGGGTTTTATACCATCCACGCTCCGGTGCTCAGTTATCTTGGTGGCATTTCGCTGGCGATATAACAGAGAATCAATTATGAGTACACAGATATGCGAAAGGTTTAGTCGGCAAAAGATGCTTCTTGACAGTTTGATGATATGATGGCGGTAAATAAGCTCCATACATTTTTTTTTTCCTCAGCTAAAAATACTATCCCCTTGAGCAAAAGGCTGCATGTTAAGATAAAGAGAAGAGAACAGCCTGTACAAAGGCACAGCATGTGGAATTAGACTCATGAAAAGAAAAAACTGTAATGATAGTAATGATTTGATGTGAACTCCCAGTGCTTCATGGTCTCTGGGCACCTAAAGAAAATAGGACAGGCTATAAAACTAAACTTTCACATTTACTTAAAGTGCAAAAAAAAACGTGTTAGTGTCCGACTGTAATGACGGTAAATACTAAGTTAATGTGCACTTTTAACTCTCAAGACTGGCTAAGCAAATATAATACACGATCAGCTTCTCCTGAATAAATACCTGCTCATAAATACTAACCAGTAGAATAAGTTATTAAAGAAATACGCTACTGTTTTTACAAAGAGCATCCAGCAGAACACATAATGCAGACATTTCTGCAACGATAGTAACATATGATATTGAATGTTTACACAGTATTATAAAGAATAGCTAATCGAAAAATAGTACAAATTGTTCTGCAGTGATATAAAGTGTAAAGCACAGGCTGCCTGAGCTTCAGTATGAAATTGAATGTCATAGATGTATTCAGTGCTGAGTAAAAAAGTGTTTTAAAATCAAATATAGAGGAGAGGGAATGGGGATCCAGGTTTTCTGCAACTCATTCTCTCTTAAGCAAGAGGCAGAGGGTTAGTCAAAAGATGTCGAGATGGAATGACACACCTTTTTGGATTCTAAAAGAAAAGGCCTCAGAGGCTTCACAGCTGCTGTTGATACAGCTCCACTGAGCTGCAAACACTTCAAACGACTCAGGAAAAAGCATGCAGGAACTCCCAAAAGGCTTTCTAATCAAATGTCACAAGACCTTCATGGAAACAGTGAAGCAATTCAGCCTATGGCAATGCCAGAGAAATGGCAAAAGTCAACACATCAAGGGAGACTTTGTTTGTTTCTAAACCTCCTTAACCTTGTTGCCAGTGACCGGATGCCTTTTGCGCTGACCTTGTGATGGATTGTTTGTTTGGCTGAGTTCTGTTTTTATACATAACTGAACAATAATAGGATATTGATCGCACAGTAATAAACTGGACAGTCAAACATGGTGTGCTTTACAGGAATCGTTCAACGCCAGAGTCAAAAGATCGTTATTTAGTCAAATGTTTCTTTTTTAGATTTGTAAAAAATGACAAAAACACAATGAATGTTTTCACAGTGTCATAACACGCTAGCAAAGGCTCCACTAAGGCTACTGTATATAAAAGAGCAATATGCTCTGTCGTGAGAGGTGCTTGTTTGTTCACAAACCGCCATCCCAGAGGACGTATTGATTGTGTGGGGGGCTTCTGTTTCGCTCCCAGGCAGAAAAGCACCGCTTCAGAAGGGGACAGAGAGTCTATTGACTGAGTAAAGACAGCTGCTTTGTTTCCTTTTACTTTCTCTCTGTCTGCACGTGACATGGAGATTCCTCAGGCCGGAGGACATAGAGTGGCAAAGTGCCTTTTGGCATTTTTTTTGGAGTTGCTAGATTTGATTAATAGACGATGGTCACACGTACCACACTCGCATGCTCTTCCAGTTGTGTGTACGCTGGTAATGACAAATGTGTAAGGACACACATTAGCCCTCTGCGTACCTGACGCAGCTTCTTACCCCGTAATGGATTCACCTCTGTGCCATCATCACCTTCTATTAGGCCCAGGACAGAATCAATAGTTTTCTAAATGCGGCTGAATCATTCATCATAAGAGGCCTTGTGCCGTCCGCCTCATCTACCGCCTGCTACCTCTCCGACCTGCCGTACTCATTTTCCCTCCTCATATAGAGAATTGAGTACCCATTTGTGAAAACCCCCAAAGAGTTTGGCTTGATCAAGCTGCGTCGAGGTGTCATCAATTTCACACACTTGTGCCGTCTAATGGCGCCTCACCCAAATCGAACGTGAAGATTTTCAGACATGACAAAAGCAGATAATCTTAACTCACGAGGGATAATCTTCAGGACATTTCAGTACATGTGAAAACACAATGCACCCGGTGGCATAGTCTGACCCTTAAAGACACGCGACTGCAGAAGATACGTTCTTAATGCAGCAGCAGCAAAACATTTCAAGATGAAAGTGGCTTTTTCTTTTTGGGTTTTATGAAATCAAAGGAAAAAGTATTGTGTAGATGATTAAGGAGTTAAATTCAAAATGTGTTTTCTTCTCAATTAATAATTAATATACAGTACAAAGGTTTTGGAAAATCAAATATAGATACCTTTCATCTTCAGTCATATTTCCGTGGTTTTGGAAAAATGTGTGTCTATGGGGAAACTGCACACTGAGTCCATGGAGTGTATCTTGACGGAACCGCGTTTATCTTTTGTTTTATTGCGTTCTGAAATGCATATTATGTTTTGTTTTATTGATGAGTTGCTATATATACTTTATGTGTATGACTGGGTGTCTTTCCATTGAAGATAATTACCATGATGAACAATTTCAAACAGGGAATAGAACAATAATCCAAAGAGAAGACAGGACAGCCTCACAGATTATACAAACAATGAGACATATGTCGTACGTAATGGTGGTCATATCTTGGATATTTTCAAGCCTGATGAATTGCTTAATGCCAATATGGAAAATCAAACAGCTATCAACTAAAGACGTCAGTGTAATTCTAAGAAGAGGATCTGTGGGCAGCACCAGTCGGGTCTAGCCTTTATTCTGCCTGCATTCTTCTGGGAGGCTGGGCACTGGCTGCAAAGACATGATTAATTGCTGCAATAAAGCTCATTATGAAGATTAAGTAGGAGTTACCGGAGCATTATTGATCACTGTCCTTTAAATAACCTTAAAGTTGCTTGTTTGTGCATGTTTGTATGACGTTGGTCAATGCTAAGGGCAAAATGGGAGGAAGGGGCTCAATGCAATGTTGCTCCAAGACATTAACGTATGACATAAAATCAGTCCTGGGTGGTAATGTCGAACATGTTTGGATGATTGCAGTGACATCAGGTCTTTGCAAGGCCTCGTGACTGTTACGGTCTTACAACAATGGGTGCAAAAGATCATGTTTAAAGATAAGAAAAGGAAAACAACACACCACTTCCACCATCCTCTCTTTTAATGATACTACCTTTTTCTCATTGGCTAACTTGTCTCTAAGGAATTCTTTAGAATAAGAATGAATTACATGAGCTGAGGATTAAAACATGAGCATTTAACAATATCTCCTAAAATCATAATTTGAGATACTTTTTCAATTTGAATTTGTTTTTTTAATGTGACCCTCATTTGGACTCAGCTTTAATGGGTTTTGGTGCAGGTTTTGAATCAATTGAAGTCATTTGTATATACATTTTAATGCCAAATAACGGCAAAACAATAACAAATGATTAATTCAGTTTTCTTTTTAAATATATGTAATTTATCTAGAAGTTTTTGCCACTGATTTATTAAACTACTAGCTACGTCACTGATGTCCTGCACATGTACATGTTAAAGAGAAATCTGTTTTGAATCCTATCCCTTTCATCTCACAGCTTTCATATACTGTATAAAAAGGAATTGTAATAGATTTATTCTATTATTCTTTCCTCATCTTTTGTTACCTAAATCCCTTTTTTAAATCCTCTTATCCCTTCTAGCTTCTGGAAACTCTTGCATTGATGATAAACCCCTGAATTTCTCAGAGCAATAGATGAAAGCTTTTGCATTTTCTGAATATTGATCCTGTGTTAACTCCTTTCGTATGAATAGACCATTGATAATGGTCAACTTAATTATTCTTACTACTATATTATCCTTAAGTGGTAAACTATAGTCACACAAGAGTATTTGTGTTGGACTGCACTAAAAAGTGTGGTTAGAAACACACTTATAGTCAAGTAGACTTTTAAGCAAATGGTTCTTATCAAGGTCAATACTTGTACTATTGTTGTGTCTGCTACAGAGCAATGCATGACAATAAAAGGCTGAGATCCACAGCAAGGCTCCTGAATACAACACACCTGGCAGCTTGCCCTTCTATTTTAATATCCAAGTCACCATTTATTTGTCAAGAGCCTGGCCAAGGACAAGTGTAGGTAGTTTAAGATCACTTTCAGCGGGCAGCTCCTCAATAGAAAACCGCCTCTTCTGTAGATTCTGTCTAGTTAAGTCTCAAGGTAACTTCATAAAAAAACACTTATAAAGATAGTTATCTGAATAAAAAGAAGGCACTGGCAATGTGTTAATTACCAGGTCAGACTGTAATTCAATATTTAATCTATGGTAAGAAACTGAAAATCATCTAAAAGCATGAATTCTTGATAAATAAGTCCATGGTGTGAATCGAATGAATATAAAGAAAAATCCCTTCTCCTATTGCTGTGTCGGAACACAAACAAACACACAAATAAACAGCTCATCAAGAGGGGGCCTTTCACACCACATGTGTTGAAGCATTTACATTTGTTTGGCTTGTATGTGATAAACAAGGAATAACCTGAGACGCAGAACAGCCGCATTCCAAGATCTTTGTGCTAAAGGTGAATAAATAAATGTATTCTGAGGCTTTCTGGTGCATATTTGGACGCATCAGGGCCGATCAGTTCAAGTCAAGCTCCAACACTCTCCATCAGTGCCATAAGTTGTCAAATGAGACAGGCCAGGAGATCAGCACCTGCTCCTAGCATGCGGTCGACGGGTGTAAACCTGTCACTCAGTCTCCAATTTACAGCGCTTCTCATCATTGGCATCACATTTCCAGTCAGACCGACCACGGACCGCCTCCGAGAAGGGAAAACTCATTTAGAGTGATGACGACGGCGGCTCGGGTTTGTGCAACTTTTGTCATGATTGTCACGTCCTTGGAATAAAAGGACCTATTTCTATCACGCTAATAATGCCGGGCTGCACATGTCATGCTCAGCACTGGCGTGGGGGCGTTTTGAGCATGTCAGCAAGATAAGAGAATAGCAGGGTGCATGTTCACATGCCTTATCGGACGATGCCAGGAGAGGGCTTTGCCTGCTTTTTTACAATGGTACAACCTCAAAGACGCAATTGCAGCATATGCATGTGATGCAGGTCGGCAAGAAAAGGAGGAGAGATGAGTGGGAGTATGTTAAAAAAATAGGCCATTTATGATTGGAAATTATATTATGAATATAAATATATATATATATATATATAATAATACCTGATATTTGTGATACAGTCGAGAGTTTGCAATATTTGGAGGCCATCATGTGTCTCCAAAAGTACCTACACCTACACTCAAGAGTCACCGAGTGGACAAATAACAGGGCAAACCTATAATGCAGTTGTGTTACCCTTAGGCCAGGATTAATTCTGATACATCCACCCCCTGGCACTTTCTCTCGTGATACTGTATATATTCTGCTCTAGGCCATTAAATAAAGTCAAAGTATAACTCCCTTAAACTCTTAACCATAACCTCTCATCACAAGAGTCATACATCTGCACCTTCTTATAAAAAAACCCACCTCTGGCTCTACAGATAAGTCAAGGGTACAGAGTTGAACTCAGGCCTTATTTAGTGCTTCCACAAGCTCTCCAGTTCACTATCTGTAATCTACAGGTGAGTAAGCATGGGCTAGTAGAGAAATTTGGCAGACAGAGATAAGCAGATTCATTGACATGGGACACTTTGGCATACTTTCGTTCCCAGGCCTATTACACCTTATTGATCTCTGCTCCAGTTGCTTTCTAAATCCCACAACACAAATAAAGTGGCTGCTTCGACACAGGACTTCTCTAAACCCAGCCTTTCCCCTCTGCCAGACACTTGCTTCCCGCAACAGCATCAACCCAAACATCATCTGAAAGTATTTTAGGTTAGTAATTAAACTCCCCCTTGTGCCGCATCCCTATTAACTCTTTTGATTACCCGGTGGCTTGATATATGGAGTGGGCGGTTTCAGCAAGCAAGCAAATGTGAATTTTGTCTCCCATCCACAGATGATACATAGCAAAACATCAAAAAGTCTGATTCGTTTAAGCTCTGCATCCTGGACTCATTTAGGTACCTACACAAAAAAAACACGAGGCAACGTTTGATTTATAAAAGATGTGTACTTAACATAAATACTGCCTTCACCTCCAGCTCTAAAAAACTGAACGGCTTTCACTTTTGAATTTACTTTTGATTTAACCAAAACACCAAAATACGTCTTGCATGAAATTAAAACAATGGGGCTTGCACAGTTGAATAAATGGTAAATGGAGGGAGGAAAAAGGTAATAGCTGCCTCGGAGGCCCTTTGTCATCGCAAGAAAATGACGGAGAAATGAAGAGAAAAACAGAGGAACAATCTAATGTGACAAACTGTGTCATGCAAACATCAGAGATGTGCAGATTTACAAGGAAAACAAATGGATGCCGTTGGATCCCAGAGTGAGCCAACAAGGATAGTCATGAGGAATAGAGTGAGTAATGCCGTTCTTCCCTTAGTAACGACAAGAACATGTGTGCATTCCATCTGAATAGAAAATACTGAAAACGAGGGTGTGTGTGTGCACAAAGTCTCAAATGAACAAGCCATGTAGACTGTGGTGAGTGTAAAGCCTGTGGAGAACACTGTCATACCTTTGACCCATGACTACCTCTCCACATAAATGCTACTAGACCATCATTTCACACTATTCCACAAGGTACTTCCTCCCTATTGATAGTCAAGGGGTATAATTTTCAGCCAGTGCTCGCTGCCCTTAACCTGCTGCTGTGACATCCAATACATCTTGGACAATGAATTGCAATATTATCAACGTTCAAATATAGCCTACTGTAGATGTAGATGTAAAATGCTCAAACAAGTTAATATCTGATCAGAACCCTAATTAGATGCTATTCTGTCAATATCTCCCCTGCAAACCTACACAGAGTGGCTAGCTAAGGTGCCAGTTATTCTGCGTGATTAAACTTTTGCTCAGGTTAAAGTATGTGAGGTCACCAGACTCCATGTACTAATGAGAATGAGAAAGATGTAATTTGTCCTGGCTTAACAGGTACAACAAAGCTAACAGTGGAGTATGGGAGATATAAATGAAGCACAGCGGACCACAACCACACAGTCCTTCTGAGAGGAGGTCTACTCAGGCACAATTAAAATCACATGCATGCATTTAAGTTCTCAGTGCCCTGTCGTCCGGTTCGCTCTGCTGTCACTGCTCATAGCATTTTTCTGAGCAGACTAGCTTGCTAGCAGCATGCTTGTGTAGCTTCAGGGCGGCTTTGTTATGGAAATAATTGTGTTTGAACCAGGTTACCTGCTGTAATTGCCACCACTCAGTGACACAGTTTGCCTGCAATTTCCCACTAAAACACAGCCTCAAACTGGAAGTTGGAGTTTCCTGTCATCTCCACACCAGAAGGACTCTTCCCAAGTTAGGAATTATTATTTTTGTGACTTGATGTTTTTGTGCTTGGCTGCTACTGTGTGTTTTGCTCTGCTGCACATGTTGGGCTAACGTTAGCTACTGATTGCTCTGGTAAATGCTGTTGTCATATTAGCATTAGCATTAGTTTGGGTTATGTTGTGGCTGAGCTTAGTTTAGTATTGTTCTTCACTTAAAAGATTGCACCTATTTGAAGCTAATGTAATATTCTTGCTGTTGTATCAAGATTGTTTGAACTTCATTTAGGTCACTTTGGACAAAAGTGTCAGCTAAATGAACTGTAATATAATGTAATTTGTTCAAACTTGACTTTGGTTTTTTACATTTTCATTTGGTTTTGCATTCAGATTGGAGAGCTGACACTTGACACTAATGACACGGACGAGACTTGATTTGGGACTTTGCTTTTATAATCGAAACTTTACCAAGATTGGCTTAGTCACAACTTTGTAATCGTAAAGTGACATAATTACATCTTAAATGGCTGGTCCGTTATTACTTTATATTAAAAGATTAAAAGACATAGAAGCAACAATTTTCTAATACTGGCTTTAATTTAAAAACTGTGCCGTACCATTTCTAAAATTCAAAAACATCAAGAAGTCTTGAACCAATTTCTTGATTCTTGACGTCGACATTTTGCCACAGCACCTGTATTTCCTGTACCTGTATGTGACAACAGAAGTTATTCCTTCACATCGGGCCTTTCACTAACAGCCCTAACAGATCATCTCTATTACAAACCTTCAGTAAAAGAAAAAAGGAGGTCCAAGGTCAGGAGGATTACTGTCTTAAACAGACTTTTTTTAGTTTGTTTAAACCATTGCAATTACTGAACACTATTTCTATCATGCCTTAAATAAACAGTAGATGGCACAAATCAATGTTCAGAGGAACGCTCTCTAACTGATGATGAGCCGTAATCACATTGAGGCCCCTGTGTTATCTATCTGTTTCTGCTTGTTCCTCTTCACTTGCACTCCTCTCACTCAAGCTGTTATCAGTCAAAGGCTTGACAGCGGCTCTCTGTTTCCAGGCCTTGTACGTGCCTTTGTCAGTTCACATCTCAGCATTCGGACAAGCTGCTATCGGACAAGGGGGCTTCCCAATCCCAGCCATTACTTCTACCTGTGTGACAACAGGCGGTCTTATCTGCTCTAGTGATGTGAGCCTAGCTGAGTTACTGATTAATAGACATGGGGTCACATCACCTCTGTCTCTCTTTCTGTCTCTCTCACACCATCTCATTCACCCTGTTTGTCACACTGGGCGAATGCGATTGGAGCAGGTAAGTTGAACTAGAAAAAAATAAAAAGAATAGTACAAGATCAAGGTCATAAGAAGGTGATAAACATTAAGCGTGAATAAATGTTTTTAAAACTACTCTCTCCTGGGAACACACACACACGCACACACACACAACACACAGACTTCTGTTTTTAATTAAAAGCCTGAGTGACAACGTGGCCTATTTCTTCCATGGCTGTTGCAAATTGAGAGAGAGATAAGACTTATATTTAGGAGGCCTTATCAAACTCATCTATTTACTGCTGGGTAATTTTCCTTTTCTTGACTTACAAGAAAGTACAGACAGAAAAATCCTCCTCCGTCCTGTAGGTTTAAAATCTCCAAAGAAAAACGATGTGTCTATCCCCTTGCCTTTCATGGGGTATGAAAGTGAGAACATGGAAACAATGGATTTCACTTGTGTCCTGACGCACTTTCCATCTAAGCTGCTACATTTCATCAATATCCTACCAGCACGATAAATGATTAACATGGCTGTTTTTACATTGCGTTCTGGTGCTCACTCTGCAGTAGGGCCAGGTCTGATCTCTAAACACTGTCATCTCTGAGCCCAGATCCACACACGGCGCATAATGACAGACCAACATTAAAGCCCCTACAACACCAAAGAATCTGTATCTCCTTGGTCTATTTTTGCAACCCAGTAAGGAGTCACTTGATCCTACCTCCTTCCTGACAGTTCATCCACTGGATATTATTTTGTATCCGCCTGTAAGATTCGCATAAAAGCAAAAATGGGAAAACATTTTGCGCTGAGAACCAACAGGAGATATGACAGGCTCTGAAACTTTATTGCTCAGCTTGATTAGTTTGGCCTGGTTTGTGTCTGGGTTGTCTCAAGGCAAGGCTTAATCAAAAGAGATGTACAACCTATATCAAGTTGGAGCATATTATGCAATGCCAGTTCGTACAGTGCGATATGTGACTGAAGTGCTTTTGTAAGCAAATGAGTTGCATTGTTTGTGGTTTTGACCCTGAGAAGGGCAACATGTGATAATAAAACACTTGTCAGAAAGCCAGCCCCTCCGTGAGTGGCTTCGTCCTGTTAATGTGAGATGCGTGCGTCATCACCACTAACGGTCTGTCTTCATTAATGCTGGACGTTTGCACAGCTACACTTGATCTTAGATCATATGCATGTAACATGAGTCTAGAAGACCTTATACTGCACGTAAGAAAGACTTACGTTTGAGATATTTCCTGCTCTATAAGATGACTTTTGACCTTGTGTTTAAAATTTTGAATTGTTTTTCTATGTTTGGTGCTGAATAATTCACATATAAGTAAGGTCAATCAATATTGAGAATAATCAGCACTTAATGTCTAATGCTGATTGTAGCTGAGCACAATCATCTGACATTTTTCTCTCTAACAAATATGTAAAATGGCAGTTAAGTCTGAATATCACCTTATTTCCTTCTCATGATTGCAAATAGTTACATTTCAAATTTGCCTGGGGGCTTGTACAGCATATGACCCACTCTGGCCTTAGACCCTCAATTCGGAAAAGGAAAAACTCTCCCAAAAAACCTAACCAGGGAAAAATGGAAAAAAAACCTAAGTAAGAGCAACAGAGGAGAGAACCCTCTCCCAAGACGCTGTGCTATAAATGTTGTGTGTACTGAATACACTAACATAGTAAAATAAAAAAATGGACAGGATCAGGATGACAGAATTATAGATTGTAATACATAATAGTAACAATATGGGTAAGACGTCGAGCAACTTTCAGGTCTGTGTAATTTGGTGTCAGTAATAAAGTCCAGTAATAATGCAGAAAGGACGTCGAAAGTCTTATTTTTAAGTGTAAAGATGATTCATAGAGTTGCTGGTTTCATTCTAGATCTGATTCCCATTTGGCATCTTTTGGATCTTCTAACCACAGATTTATTTTCTTTTATTCTCTCTCTGGTCTTTTACATCAGCGAGAGCTCATTTTAAATCTATAATGGCTAATATGAAACATTTGACTTGTCTGTGGTGTGTGTGAGCTCTCTGCAAGCTGCCGTCTGTACTCAGCGAAGGGAAAGAGAAACATCACTCTGAGACCTCGAGTGTGTGTGTGTGTGTGTGTGTGTGTGTGTGTGTGTGTGTGTGTGTGTGTGTGTGTGTGTGTGTGTGTGTGTGTGTGTGTGTGTGTGGTTTTGTAGTTTAACTGTGTGGGAAGTCCTTCTGAAGATTACATTTAGAAGACTCCTAGTTCAACTATTATTATTATTTTTTAAGATCAGTTACTCTTTCTGAGTCATGACCTTAAATAATTGAAGCAAGTAGATAGTGAGAGTAAGATATGCAAAGTCAGAAGGCTGCAGCAGTTATGTCAGTTTGTCAGATACATTTGATCAACATGTCATATCTTTTTCAGCTCCTCTCATTTCAGATTGTAGCTACAGGTTGTGAACATTAATTACGCTGCCACTCAAACTGTTTCTGTCTTCTCGGCCAACAAAAGCTGATTACAGATATCCGAGTTTTACAGTAGTTATTCATAACTTTAGTTACTTGTTGATAGTTGAACCTTTAGTGTATTCACTGAGGGAATTGAGAAGATATAGATTTGATTAAATGCTATTGAATGCGAACCCTTATGATTCAGGAGTGTGCATGAATTCTTAAAGAGCAGGTGTCTATTTGAGGTAATTCATTTCAAAATAAAAAAATGAAATACCTAGTGAAATAATAAATACAGATACACAACTCTAGAACTTTTGTTAGGTTCTGAACTTAATGGCTGAGGTGTGTTTGAGAGACCCAGAGATGAGGTTCAGAATGCGGTTTTATTCTCTTTTTTTGTTTCTTTGTAGATTTCGGGCTCGTGTGATGTTTAAATTGTGTGCGGTTTAAAGAATTATCAACACTAAATCTAATATCTAAACAGAAATCGTGTGATAAAGTAGGACTAAATCAAATATTGAAAGCTCTTGGGACAAAAAAGAACCAAGGGGGGAAGGTCGTATAGCCTCTCTTTAGGTTGAAGTGATTGCACCTGGGGGGGGGGGGGGCGTTTCCTCTCCAGGCTGCAGTGCTTGTGCCTGTGTCAGATGTGATCATGTGACTTTTTGATGGGGATTCTGGCAGCCTTTTTAAAATATAAAAATTCCAGTCATTTATCAGTCCACACTCCGGATCCACCTTCTCGCACAGAGTCCCCCCCTATCTGTGAAATAGACATCTTTGCTCCGTTACAGCGCTGCTATAATGTAGCTTTGTGTCCTTGAGGTTCTATTCGTTTCTCCTCCCTTGCTGCTTTTCCCCTGCTCTGTCACCCCTTCCCCCCCTCCTCACAGTGGGAAGATTTTCTAATATCCATTACTTCCACTAGGGTCAGTGCAATCCCACTGGGTCCGCCAAAGACTTGGCAGGTGCCGATAAGGGCCTTGCTCCAGACACTGTAATAACTTAACAAATCCCTCCATGACCCAGAATCCCCTTCACCAGCGTGGCATCCCACTATTTTCCATAAAGCCATTAAAATCTACCTGGTGTCATATTGGGAGAGGCGGGCGTGGGCTTGCGGTGCACTCCATGCCATGCACATCTCAAAGACTTTCTGTTGATACAAAAAAACCCAACAGTACAACTATATATAGAAGAAGGTCACTTTACGATTCATCACCTGCTGTCAGGATGTTGTTGGGACAGAATCGGTTCATGGACTTTGGATTGCGTGTCAGTGTACGTTTGATTCGACCAGGCGTAGTGGGCATGCAGTTTAACTTGTTCTCTTTCTGTCATACTTTAATTTTCTTTCATCCATTCCTTCACTCCTGCGCGTCTTTCGCTGACACACACAGGGGGTCATTTTGGCAGGGCCTCCTGAAGCTCGTATCCGATAATGAAACCCGCTTCACTGGGTATCCGACCACAACTCCACCCATTTCCTTTCCTCCTCCTAACACCTAGCTTTCTACCTGCCAATCATGCTTTAGCAGCATTCACGTGGCAATAGTGTTAATGATTCATTTCCCTTGTAATCCCTGCTCAGGCTGATAAGCTCATGACGGCTGCCGTTATTTGCGGCTGTTTTCCATTGTTTGCTGTGTTAAATTAAGCCTCAACGATCCATCCGTTGAGCCTCTGTGAGCAGAGGAAAAACCCACAGGCATGAGCTGCTCTAATAGATTAACTAGCCATACTGCACAAAGAAGGCGAAAACATCTGTGTCTGGTATCAGTGCAGTTTCTATACACCAAAGTGTTTTCTTGAGGAGTTTTGATACTTATCTTTTATGGCTCAAGCCCAGGCTAAAAAGAGTCACAAAAGCAAAATGATTGCCAAGTGAGATTTTGTCACGTTAGCTTTGATTCACGATCTTCGTCGTGCTGTGTAAAGCCCAAGAATATTTGGCTTTCATACCTTAAGTATTTCGAAAGAAGTGATCAAATGTGATTGCCAGTAGCCTGGTGACAAACTGTAAGCAAATAACCTGCCAAGAGATTCTGATCAGTGCACCAAAGTACGCGCCATCGCCTTTTCCCAACTGAGCCCCGTCTTCTTCAAACCAGTGAGCAAGGACAAAAGAATCATGTGAAATTGCCGCAATGTTTTTTTTACTTTGGCATAAAACATTGTTTTCATATAAGACGCTGTCACTTCTAGTAGAAGCTGATTGAGAACACGTGTTTTCATGTTAGATTTCACCTCACCTGAGTGTGTTTTAAACGCTGCAGACAGACACATGCTACTCTGACATGAGATGTGAGTCAAATTGAGTCTATAGTATTCTAATCATCACACGGTGTCTGTCAGGGCAAGGTGAACAACGGCCCCCTCATAAAGACATCAGGCTAAACATCAGTGGAGCGCGCCGTGGGTAATAACAAGTTTCATGAAGCCATAAATCTACCTAATCTAATGATTTGGCTCACCTGCTGCACCACTTTGATGCGTCATGGTGGCTACTTGTCATTTCAAGGGGATGTGTCGGCAAGATGTCAATGGTTTCCCTCAACTGGACAGATTTATTTTTGTATATGACTGAGTGTCTGGCTGATTTGTTTTAATGTCCCATACAAGAAAATGGGGTTGAAATACTCTTAAGTGTACCTGTATGCATCCTCTCAAGGCAGGCAAAAGCATGTTAGCATATGAATGACTTATTGAGTGAATAATTGGTGCACATCACTGCTACACTTTGTCATCAGTAAAGGAACAGAAGATCTCATATATGCCTTAACTTTGGGCCAGTTAGCAAATAAGTCGGCGGATCCATTCAGTACGAGTACCTGCCATTGACATTACTGGAATGTCACCCTTTCCTAGAAATGCCTTCAACAGCCATTTAGAAGACAATTGCTAGCTACAAAACTATTCCCTGAAATATGACTCTATAGAGAATTTAGAGGGTAAGAACTGACCCTGGATCATGATGTGCTATTTTGTTCCACTTCCTTTCACAAGGCGTTAGACGATTCCTCTAATTGAATGGACGCTGTCACTAGTTTCGAATAAATGACCGCAGTGTGTCCTCAACAATGTGGCCTAATAGCAGTTTGAACAAACAGTTCCCGCCCAACATCGAGGACACATCCCTCATTGGGTCCCTCCTGTGCTAAGAGCCTCCTTTTAAAGGCAGCTTTGCTCCATCATAAAAGCTGGCAATTATGGGAGGTTGCCAAGGGTTCTGAAAGTCACCTTCGTTTTTTTGCTGTTTGTTGAGATGTGACAAAATATAAAACAATCTATCATAGCCTTATCACTTCTCTCTCAGACACACATACAAGCATAAACAAGCACTCAAACTTAACAAAAGTAGAAGTGTACAGTTTTTCGGTCAGTAATAGCAATCACCACTGCAGTTTTCCATTCATTTGTTCATAGTACAAAGATGGTGTGGACATTATCGCTAGCTGGCATTTCAATGAGCCCAGATGTGATGAAAAAGGTTTTAAAATTAGATCAAAAACCTTTTTGGTAATGTGTTAAAACGAAACCATTTTGGCCAATTTCTCTCACATTTTGTGTTGTTACGAATATATTTTTTTCTATATTTCACATTCCCATAATGTATCTTACATTGCTCATATTTGTGTGACATAAATTATATTTAGTTTTCGCTTCAGAGCAGAAAAAACCCTGCATATTGATTCTATGAATAAAAAAAACTCAGACGGTCTAATGAACGCTACATGAAATTGAATAGATTTTATTTTTTAGTCCGCCACATCTCACAAAACATTAGATTGGCACTCGGAGAGCGCAGACTTCAGGTGCTCCTCGGATGGTCCCATTTCCTGAGTTGGAAAGTCGTTCTTCTGGCTTCGGTGTGTTGATGAGCATTAAGTCGTAATGTTGAAACAGCATGGAAGATGTGTAGTATTGTATTGCTCAGAGCGTTAAAACAACACGTCGATAGCTGTTTCTGAGCTGTTGTTCCGATTTGAGGAGACGTGAATTTTCCCAGTTGGGAACAAATGTTTCCGATTATTCCGACACCACGCGAATGCAGCACAATTGTTAACGAAAGTAAAACATCATTTGAGTATCCACTCAATCGGATCTGATCCAAAATGTAATGGCTTCTTTCTTGGCGTATGTTTCACCCTTTCACCAAGTTACATGAACAATCGGGTCAGTAGGTTTTCTGTAATCCTGTTGACGGATAAACAGACGAACTGAGCCAAACACGTAACCACTTTGGCGTAGGAGTATACAATACCACAAAGGAATACCCTCCAAAATAAAATGTGCTTTTAATTTAATTCCACCAACTGACCTTCATACTACTCTCATTTATTTTTTCTCCAGCCCTCACCACACAGATGGCTTGACCTCCTGCAAATTATATATTTTTAGGTCCAACTTGAAGTTGTGTGTGCGAGGTAATCTGCCCCTGAAGAGATGTCTAAATTAGAATGCTCCAACAGCGACCCATATTACCTTTGATTCAGTCTAAAGGCTGGAGGGCTTTAAACTGCTCCATCCTCGCCAAGTTATAACTGTCACATCACTGTGGCTGCCATGTAGCTCTGCTCTGTCATTTGTGCTCTGGAGCTTAGCAAACTATTATTACAGGAATAGTTGAACATTTTGGGAAGTGCAGATGAACAGGAAGAGAGTTGGATGAGAACATTGATACCATAAACTCGTGTCTTTAGGGTAAATATGAAGCTACAGCCACAAAGACTGAACGCACACGGAAACACCTTGCATGGCTCTGTTTACAAAATCCTCTTACAAGCACCTATAAATCTCAATAATTAACATGTCATGTTTCGTTTGTTTATTCCGTACTAAAACAGAATTGTAAAAATGACAATTAGCAGTTTAATGAGGTGTTATGTGCCAGGCTATTCCTTGGCTGAGACCAGTAAGTGTTTGTGATATCCACCGGTTGCCTGGCTGCTAGCTGTAGCTTCATTTTTTTACCCTAAAAAACAGTTAAAATCTTCTTATCTAACTTTTTGCTCGTGGACAAGCATAGTAAGCATGGCGCATTTTATCTAAAACTTACACTTTAGGTATTTCAATGAGGAATCCACCCTTGGAGTGTTGCTTTTTTTTTTAACGTCAAGCTTCTTTGCTTTCTTTCTTGCTTTGTCCTACATTTTTCAGAGTTTGTTTCGCTCTCAGTGGAGGGTTGTGTGTGCAGACAGAGAAAGCAGAAGTGTAACAAGAGCTTTTAGGGAAAGGAAAAAGGGAAAGGTACGCCCCTGCATGCTTTGTAGCTGCACTGCATTGTGATATATCTTGGCTATACTGCAGGTCGAGAAATTGCTTTCTGAAGCTTTTCTATAATGGATTTCTTTCTGTATGATTGTTCACTGTCGAATGTAAAGTGGTTGTTCAATGTAGAAGCCCTTGTAGCTATATTAAAACTATATTGATGTAACCTTACTTTGTTATTTGTAGAAGTAAGAACAACAAATCACTAAATGACAAGTAGTCCATACCTGCATTTTAAAACGGACCATTTAATTAGTTTTAATATTTACTAAAAAGCTTTCCATTTCTATGATTCATTTGCTGTGATATAGAGTCATTTGGAATAAGTGAGCATTAGTGCATTGGTGCGTCCCCAGTGATCTCACTGTGCTCTTCTGATTCAACGCAGGATTTGAAACAATCAGCACTTCGGCAGATTAATCACCTCGGACAGCACATTGCAACTCGGAGGAAAGTACTTCTCTAAAACTGGAGGGAAATAGAGCGACATTCATTGACTGACCACACAATAAAGCTGATTTTCTACTGAGCTTGAACAAACCTGTTACTCACTGCCATTCACAGTCTTCACTCGGTGCCAACCTTCTGGTTGTGGCAGAATATCCTGAATTACAGTAAAAGGTCTCTTCAGAAGTACAGGTTATGATGACTCCTAATTATCCCACGTTGAAGTAGATGGCTGTGATGAAGTGATAGCTTTTTCTTTCTGAAAGAAAGGTGCACACAGCGGGGATATGAGTCTAATAACCAGCAGCACCCTCAATCAATGCTATTCAGTTTGCTCTGCTCTCTGTTTTGGATTTGTCCTCTTCCTCTCATAACACCTTGTTTCCTCTTTTTTGGTCCTTTTCTTCTCTACCTATTTCTCCTTCGTTGCACTTCTTTGTCTCCTTCCTCTCCTCTTCTGCCAGACTTCACTTTCCCCCTGCCTTCACCCCCGACGATACCGACTCCAGTGGAGGTGTAGGGCCTGGAGGACACTGATAAGGCCTTTTCCGTTTAAACCTCAGCTCCACAGGCTTGAGTGTACAAAGAAAGGAATGGAGCAGAGTACACTGCACCACCACTACCACATGGTCACATCAGAAATCATGATGTCTGGCCAAGAATTTAGCCTTTTGTTATAGGAACAGGGCTGGCCTTGAGCACATTGTGAACAATGCAAAATACGGAACAGAACTAGGGACATGTTCGTCGTGGTGTAATCTGGAGGATTGGTTCAATGTTTGGGGAATAAATCGAACATTAGAGACCCAAAACCTCATATTAGGAGTAAAATGAAAAACGCATTTAGTTAAAAAGCTCTTAATCTCAAGTTAGCCCAAGAAAAATCAGATAACAGTTCTGTTGGTGAGAGGGGGGAAAAAAATGAAATGAGGCAGTGTTCTTAAGCCGTCAGCCATCACGCAGGTAATTTATTTTATCAGGGCCATCTCTTTGCAGGTACTTCTGTAAGCCGTTCGCCACAACAGCTGTCATGGCTTTAATCTCCATGGTTGGAGATGGACAGATATCCTCTCCAAACTAGCTTTTCATTCCACTGTGTACCTCCCAGGCTGGCAGGAGCAGCCTCTGTCTGTTTCCTGAGTAAACGTACGAAATGAATCGCACAGAAACTCACCGTGACAGGGTTGGTTGAATGTTGTGTTTTAAAATCACAAAAAGCTTCATATCAAATGCAAATATTCACACAAAAAGTATTCATATTGTCAAAACATCCTCTTAATCTAATTATCACAATGCGAGCAATCTTACACAGGGATAGAGAGACTGACGTTCTTCGTATCACAGACTCTCACATCTACTCGCACAGGCGATGTCCTGCAGGTCCAACATCATCACACAGTTGCAGTATCAACACAGAAATGTGTGGTCGCATTTGCCCCCCAGTGATATAATTATTATTACCAAACTTGTGCAGCAAACTATTATTAGAATGCCAGGCTTTTGTTTGCCATCTCTTCTTTATAGCTGAGCTTAATGATATTCTGTCAGACAGAGTGAAAAATTAACAGTTTATTACACCACCAAGCTTCAGTGCAGAGTGCAAACACCCCACTAATGCCTGCGGTAATGGGTATGAAAAACATAAGAGCCAGCAGGGAGATGAAACATACATTCGTGCATATCAAGACTTGCTGAGAGGCATCTTGCTGCAAAACATAAAGAAAACAATATAAATGTTTAATGTTGTGGTGGGTAGAATTACCTTTTTTTTCCACTTGCATATAAAGATGTGTATGTTTAAGCGTGCAGTTGCAATCCAGCATGTTCTGTCTGTCAAGTGAACATTTATACTTTTTATACAATACCTCTAATTAAATTCATATCCTGTTTGCCAAAAGCACTTTCTGGGACTTTTTTTTAAGCTTTGACCAATAACTGTAAATGAAATCAGTTATTAACATTTTTCTCCAAACATTGTCACAAACCCGTCAGATCAGAAGCTCACAGTTGCATATTGTAGACACATTGTAACAGTCTGTAGGCGCTCATGTCTCATCATAATCATCTTACATTGTCGTCCTCACTGAACAGCAAGAGGCACGACATTTGCTTTACTCATAGCGATAGACATTTTGTTTTCCATCCATTTAAACGTCATATAGAAAGAGTATGCTCTATTTCTGCAAACAACCACGCTCTCATTTTAGTGTAGAGCAGCAGATTTGATAAACGAACACACCCACTTTGCACTCCCTGGTTACTTTGTTAAGTATACTTTAACAACATAATGCGATATTCCATTATATTGAAGGGTGTTTCTAATGTTTTGTACCTAATACAGTTGCCAGAGTAAGTCTTTAGGCTGCCTTAGATGTTCAAATAAGTTATGTGATCATGTCATATTCATACGTATGCAAACCGAAGCTCCATCACGTTTAATCTTTAAGATGCTGTTTAAAATGTTGGATGTACACATTCGTTGTGTTGCTGGTCTCGCCATCAACTCCTAGAAATGTCATCCAAAACTCCCAACTTCCTGCCTGCTGTCCCTTCGCCTTGTTTTTCTCATCTTTATTTTGATGGTTCCAACAGGCGATTCTCAGTAGTCACAAACTGTTTTGTCACAAACCTC